>NW_014040795.1:0-44520 GCF_000143105.1 Grosmannia clavigera kw1407 | reverse complement strand
AGGGTGTTTTATTATAAAAAAAGAGGAAAACTAAGAGGGCGCGCCTCGTCCCCCCGCGCCCGTTTTTTTGGGGCGGCGAGGAGAAATAAAGAAAACACGGGTTTAAAATTTTTTTTTTAAACCCTAAAAAGGTTTTTTTTCTTGAATATAAAAAGGTTTACAAAAATATACCAAATATATTTTTTTTTTTTAACCACGTTAATATTCTATTAATAAGAAATAAAATTTTTTTTTATTATAAAAAGAGAATTTAAAGGAGTTATTTTTAGTTTCTTAGCCCAATTACCCTAGCGATAGAAAGGAAATTTGCCTATTAAAAAAGCTTTATTGGGCCCCCTATTCTTTTTTATGCCTAAAAAGGATAGAAGCTTACGCTTATGCGTTAACTATAGAGGGTTAAATAAGGTTATAGTAAAGAACTAATACTTACTACCCTTAATCTTTAAGATTATAGACTGCGTAGTAAGAATAAAGGTAATGTCGAAAATTAACATTAAGGAGGCGTATTACCGCCTAAGGATTAAAGAAGAAGACGAATAAAAGACAGCTTTTTAGACTAGATATAGTCTCTTTAAATACTTAGTCCTACCTTTTAGGCTAACTAACGCCCTAGCAACCTTCTAGTACTATATTAGCTAAGCGCTGCATAGTCTAGTAAATACAATCTATATTATCTACTTAGACAATATCCTTATGTTCTTACGCAACAAAGAGGAGTATACAAAGCACCTAGACTAGGTTTTTAAACGTCTTTAGCAAGCCTAGTTATTTGTTAACAGCGATAAATGCTTGTTTTACTAACAGGAAGTTAAATTCCTAGGGTTTATTATTAAAAGCAAAGAGTTTGCGATAGACCTGCGCAGAGTACGCGCAATCGCAAAATGGCTAACGCTATAAACATTTAGGGAGGTGCAAGTCTTCCTTAGATTCTACAACTTCTATCGTTGCTTTATTAAAGCTTACTTAAATATCTTATCTCCTTTGTTAAGGCTGCTATAAGGCAGCAAAAATAGCAAAAAGCTAGGACTAGTGTAGCTAGGAAGCAAGGAGCGCGCAGCCTTCGCAATGCTAAGAGAGGCATTTATAAAAGCATCTTTGCTACGCTATTTTAACCTAGAATAGGCAATATACATAGAGACTAATGCCTTAAAGGTAGCTATTAGCGGGATTATCTCTTAATAAGACAAAGAGAGAGCCTAGCACCTAATCGCCTTCTAGTTAAGAAAACTATAAGGACTAGAGCTAAATTATAGCACTCTAGATTAAAAGCTACTAGCAATTATAGACTTCTTTAAGCAATAGCGATACTACCTTAATAGTAGCAAAAAGACGATTAAAGTCTTATTAGACTATAATAACTTACGCACCTTTATAACCTAGCTAAGGTATAACGAATATAAGGCTTGCTAGGCTATATACTTATCCTTCTTTAACTTTATAATTAAGCATAGACTAAGCGTAACAAACCTAGCTAATACGCCGTTAAGACAGCTAGATTACTTTAATAAACCTAGACAAGTTAGAATAACTATTACTAGAGTATAAAAGAAAGACGTATAGTTAGCAAGCACTATAGCTATAGCGCAAAAGACGCGCAAGATACGCGCACTTATTATAGAAGACAATAGCGCTAAGCTAGTCACCAACGTAGCTTATGCGAATAAGACGCGTAAGATGCGCGCACTTATAAAAGGACCTAGTAGGGAAGAAAAGCTAAGCGTTACCTTTAAGATCTTAGTAGCCCTAGATCTTACACAGCAAGCCACCGCAGCGCAAAACAGCGTACTACCTAAGTAGGCAAAGCGTAGTAAACTAGAAAGGCTAGACGACTATAAAAGACTTTAAAGAGACCTTAGGAATATTACTACTATAGCGCTAATTAAGGGTCTAACGCCTTTAACGAGCGTAGATAAGAACCTAGTATACTCTAGCCTACTATAGCAACTAGCTATTGTTGCTGCCCTACATCTATACCTTTAAGAAAACAGAGTCCTTAAAGCTATTTATAAAGCAATAGTAGGAATCTAGGACGTAAACCTAGAGGTGTAAGTTGTTAAGGCGCGCGTAAAGCGCACTATAAGCGTAGGAGGTGCGACGAAGCTATAAAGCCTTGCACTAGATAGTATATTACTATAGGAAAACTGCCTGTATATAGGCGGCGCATACGCCCTTTGTTAAGAGCTGCTATAGCTTTATTATAACAACTAGATCTCTAAGCACTTTATAGTTGCTAGGACTTTAAAACTGCTTTGTTGCTACTTCTACTAGGAAGAAATAAAGAAGAACGTAAAGGCTTATATTACCTTATACCTAGTCTGCTAAAGATAGACAATTAAACGGCATATGTAATATAGTAAGCTAAACCTACTACTGCTATTATAAAGTCCTTAGTAGGAAATCTTTATAGACTTAATTACTAGGCTACTAGTAGCTAAAGTAAGCATAAGCGGCAAAGTAAATGCAATTCTAGTAATTGTCGACTACTTTATAAAAATAAACTTTTTCTTTGCTATATAAACTACCTTAATAGCCAAAGGCCTTACGCACCTTATGCACTAACATATAGAACTAGTATATAGCATAACACTAGAGAATATAGTCTTTAACTAAAGAAGTATATTTACTAGCAAATTCTAAAGTAAATATTGCTATTAAACTAGAATCTATAAGCAGCTATTAACCGCATTTTACCCTTAGATAAACAGGCAAATATAAAGATCTAACTAAACGTTAGAGTAGTACTTGCGCTACTTTATAATAAAAAAGCAATTAAATTAGCCTTCTTTGTTATCTTTAGCGCAATACGCCTATAATAACGCTATTAACGCAATAACTAAAATTAGCCTATTTAAAGCGCTATATAGTTAAAAACTGAACCTACAAACTTGCCTTAAGGGCGGCACAACTATAAAAAAGGAGCAGAATACGCGCAACATAGTCCTAGTAGTGTATAATTGCTTAGAAAAACTAGAAGCTATATAGAAAAGGTTAGCAGTAAACTAAAAGTATATAATAAAGCGCTAGAAGCGTTACTATAATGCGCGCTACTAGCTTATAAGCTTTATAGTAAGAGAGCTAGTAAGCCTTTCTATAAAAAACCTTTGCTTAAAAAACAAAAAGTTAGCACTAAGACGCATTAAGCCTTTTAGAATCTTTAGGACTATAGGCAAACAAGCATATTAACTAGCACTACTAAAATAATATAGCTAACTATATAACGTTTTCTTAGTCTTGCTATTAAAGCATTAGAAGAGTAAGGTAAGCATAGAATAAGCGCCTTTAACAATGCTAGTATTAAAAAACTTAGATAATAAATAAGAAGTAAAAGTAGTCTTAGATAAGAGACGTAAGGCTAGCTAGACTAAATACCTAGTACGTTAAACAGGCTAGCTAACTAAATATAACTAGTAAGTGCTAAAAGAAGATATAGAAAATGCGTATATAGCAATTAAGCAGTATATGCGTAGTAAGCGCATAAAGACAAAAATATATAGGCAAGAGCTTAAATTAATTTAACTAGCTAAAAAGCCTTATAGAAGACTACGCAAAACTATCTAAGAAGCCTTTAAAGCAACGCTACGCCGGCCGCTACCCTAGTATAAGCTTTGTCTATAACATACGCTCTTACTACCGCCTTAAGAAAAGCACTAAAGGCTATAGTAAAGGCGGCATAACTAGTGTTACTAAGCATTAGGCGTAGCAGCTAAGAGAGCTACTAAAGGGTTAAAGTAGTAAGCCTAGGCGGCAAAGACAAAAAGAGTGTATATAGCAACAACAAATACATTTAAGCTAATAAAGCTTGCTAAGCCTTTACCTAGTAGGCTACCTCTTAAGCCTTCTTCTAGGCCTTAATGCCCTAGCAAAGATTAAGCTCCGCTTACGTAACGTTAGCAGCTAACAACACCCTTAGCAACGTAGGCTACTGCTGCTTATTTACTTATAATAAAGTAGCGACAAAAGCACCTACAGCATGCGTAAGTGCCGCGCACACTACGGGCGAACCCTAGCTATAGAGCTTCTTATTAAGGCCGCGCAGCACTATCTTAAAGTTAGCCTAGTTGCTAACTATTAGCGGGAAAACCTGCATTCTGTTAGCTACTAGAGCGGCCTATAGCCACTAAAGAGAACTTACCCCGCAACACTCGTGCTTACTAGCACGGCAGCCGTCGCAGCGCCTAGCGCCAGCGACGCTGTAAATACACGGCACGGCCGCAAACCTAGGCAACTCCGCAGAGAGAGTCGTTAGAAAGCGGTGCAAGCACCGCACGCACAACAAGCCGTCCAAGGCAACCTAAGGGTAAGCTAGTAGCGCAGCCGCCACCGACCCTAGGAGCGCCGGACTAGCAAGGGCAGCTCTCGCACCTTAACAGGCTACTAGAGGCCTAACCAGGGGCACGGCGCGCGCCGCAGTCCGCGCTAAACAACGAACTATGCTAGCGTAAGCCCCGCGCGCACGTTGCGCGCGGCCGGAACTAGCACCTTAGCTAAAGGGCAAAGGGTGTTAGGGAGCAGAGGCTAGGGCCGCAGCGGGTACTAGAGCGCTAGGGGCGCTTACCGCGGGCACAGGAACGTTAGAATTAGAAGCAGCTATATTGCTGCTAAAAGACGAATTTGTTGTTTCTAAAAGAAGTAACCGGATGCTAGACCCTACAATAATCTAATTTAACTACAGGACTAACCTCTTAAATAAAGGGAACTAAAGGCGCCTTAAGTCGCCTTTAACAGCGATCTTAGCAAGCATAAAGGGGCCGCCGCAAACGGACAAGCACCACTACCACTAGGAACAAAGGTTGCAAGCCTTTCGTCAAGACCTGCCTTAGGGGAGTTAGGCACAAGAGGGGAGCAATTGTAACGCTGCCCTAGGGAGAGGACCGACGCAGGCTACGCGCAAGCCGTACGCAGTATGCGCACAGCGTATTAGATGCACATTGTAAACTAGAAGCGGTGCTTATGGCGCAGGCTGCGTAGCGTAGTCTGCGCACAGGCCACAGCACGTGCTAGCGCACGGGCCAAGTAGAAACGGGGTCGCGCCTGTCCTGCGCACTTGGTGCGCCAGAGGTGCGCCTACGATAAAGAGCGCCTCCTGCACTCCCTTAGAGTGTAGAAGGCAAGAATTAGCTATTGATTATACGGCTGCTTTCTTCTATTAAGAAGATACCTCCTTGCCTGCCTAACTTACCTAGCCTACCTAAGTATACCTTTAATAGATAGCTTTTAATATTAGTATATAAATAATAAGCTAATTTATACTAATATAATAATAAAACTTAATATCTTTTTTATTATATACTAGCACTTAAAAGTAATAAAATTACTTAAAAAGATATATACTAAGTTAGCTAAGTAATTACTTTACTACTTATAAAGTAAGAAAGACTATATTATAGTCTACTACTATTAAAAGCCTTTTTTAAAAAAGTATATTTATATTAAAAGTAAGTTAATATATCTTAAGCTAATAATCTAGTTAATTATTACTTTATATATAGCTTTATCTTTAAAATCTTAAAAAAAACTAGTCTTTTAAAAAGTTAAAAAGCTTTTAACTATTAGCATTTTTACTTATAAAGCTAAATATAGCATTACTTACTATATAATAATATAAGCTTACTAAATTAAGTAATTTATACTTAAAATAAGCCTTTAAGCTAATATTTAAATATTTATAAATAATACCTTTATAATTAGCATTATAAAAAAGCTTAAATTTAAAAAATGTTTAAAGCACTTTAATATTAAGTAGTACTACTTTTATAAAAGTATGCTAAGCAGCTTATTAATAGTATAATATATAAAGTTTAAAGATTAAATTACTAATATTATAATAAAGGTACTACCTAAGGTAGTATTTAAAAGGCTATTGCCTTGCTTAATAAGCTAGCAGCTATAAAAAGGCTACTAAGAATAATTTTAGTGCATTATAGTACGCCTATATAGCGTATTTAAGAGGAGTGTTAAGCATTAGAATCCGCCACACTATAGCCCTTCCGCCCCACTTAGCCGTACAGGCCTATAATTAGTTAGAAGGCACAAAAGCAGGGCCTGGCACTAGTATTAATACGGATCCCTAGAAGGGTCGCAATGTATCTATTTCTTCCTTAGTACACAACACTCCTTCGCCTACACTAGACCCTATTTAGCCTCCTGCTCCTTACAGTGCATCACGTTATATGACCGCCACGTATAGCCTCCTTTAACCTTCACACCTTGTCTTCCACGTCTTGTACAGAGGTCCCTCCTAAAAGAAAGGGCCCACCGCTTTTCCATAGTGGTGGCAGTATACAGTGATTATTATTATATATACGGAGAAAGCTATTAGCGATAGCTCGCTAAAGTTTAGCAGACTATCTCACTAATGTGTTCCGCTTATTAATATAGTTACAGGGCTCCCAGCACATAAGACTGCGCTAATAGATTGGTGGTAAATACAGTGTTAATAGAATATACCCACCTACCTATTTTGCCAAAAGCGGTGAGCCCTTTCTTTTGGGAGGGACCTCCGTACTGTGCTAATAAATGGAGGTACGAGCGCTGCAAAGGCGGTGGCAGGTGTGGCGTACGGTGGAAAGATACTCCGTAATCACAAGCCATATAACATGAGGGTGCATCTGATTGGTTAATAAGGGACCCACCCATGCAAAGTTTTACTATCTCGAATAGCTGCATCTCTTACTCTACTCTCTTGTAACTACGGAATCATCCACAGATGGGGGGCACCTTTGGCTATGTACTCAGTAGATTATAGCTCTTGTTTTAGTTGTGGGATCGGGGCCTTCCGGGCTTAGCTTGTGAGCTTAGGGCGAAAATGGACTGATATGCTGGCTTAGAGGATCGTACGGGTGTCTTTTTATGCGCAGGTTGGTACAGTGACTCAGCGATCGGAGGTAAAGAAAGAGAGGGAGAGGCCCAGCTTAGAACCATGAAGCATGTGTTCTCTAAGTGTTAAAACTATCTGGCTGCATATTTCCAGACAACACAGAGTTACACCCGAGCTGGCAGGGTTGTATTACGATATCAGTTAGCTTAGCCTGCCATAAGCAGCTGTCATCCAAGAAACGAACGGAAGCCGTGGCGGCCTTACCAATATCGAGGGAGGGGGGGAGACAGCCGGCGCACCTAGAAGGCCGTTGCCGAATGGCAGAAAGAAAGGCCGACTTTCTCCTACGACGTTGAGTCGAGAAACGGAGTGATAGTAATACGCTAATACTGTCTTACGACTGCGGGGCAAGTTGTACGTCGTAGACAGCTCCCCCGCACGCTGGCATCCAATTCGAAATACCCTTTGTCGGCAGTTGCCAATGGGCGGCCAGGCCTCGCAGGCGGAACGGGGTGCAGGTCGAAGAGCTGGGCAGGGAGGGGCTAGAGGCAAAGCAGATTTTGTTCCAAGAGGCCGGCATTACGATTTCCGTGGCATGCCTGGACATTGATATCGAATTGAACCTGTCGATAAACATTGCACCAGGCCCACTGAAGATGTCAACACAGGGCTCTACCACGGACGCGTCCAGCAAGATGGGCAGCAAGAGGCGAGCACCGATGAGCTGCGACCGATGCAAGAGCCGGAAGACCAAGGTAAATCTCGTCCAATCTGCGTCGCTATCATGGTAGCTACTGATACATTGACTGGCAGTGCGTGGATCCAGGTTCGTGCTATCTTGGGAGGACGGAGGGGGAGAAGAGATACATGGGCTGACGGTCGGATAGTCCCAGGACCTTGCAAGTTCTGTGCCAGCATCGATGCAATCTGCCATTTGGATCCGTCGCGGCGACGGCAGAGGCCATACTACCACGTCTCTGAAGAGGAGTTCCGCTACATGACCAAGGCGCTCGAGCACTTCCTTCCTCATGTCGAACTCAGCCTGCAGTCGCTCCGGGAGGTCGTCCAGTCACTCGATGCTGCCAACCCGGCCAACCGCCCGTCTGTGGCCGTGTCAGAGGCCTCGTCCGACTCGGTCGTGGTCCTCAGTGACGATCACCGCACGCCACTCTTCGACCCCTGCCCTGTCAAGGCCGAGGAGAGTGCTGTGAGTATCAAGGAGATCGATGAGATGCACGGCAAGCTGGGTTGGCTACGCATCGACTCCAAGGGAACATACCGTACGTACCAGAAGCTCTCGAGGCTGCTGAGGCTGCCGTCCTGCTGATAATACTTCTGGACGCAGGCTACGTCGGTGCCGATTCCGGATACACCTTCCACGCCGCAGTGCGGTCGCTTTGCCAGCGGCGTGAGCCCGAATTTTCCTGCAGCAGCGACCTCGTCCCTCCCTTTACCGCTGCGCCTCCGCTGCCACCACCGTCGCTTCCCGACTCATCTGCCGGGCGAGTCTCCCCCGGCCTTTCGGTGCAACATAACCAGATCCACAGCCAGCAGCGACACGTCCGCACTAGCCTGTGCCGTGTGCAGATCTTCCTGCCGCGCCGTGACCTCTGCGACCGCTGTGTCTCCCGCTTCTTCCGCGACATCCAGTCCGTCTACTGGTTTGTCTCCGCCGAGCGCTTCTATGCCGTCCTCGATCGTCTATACGCTGGTGACCTTACCAGTGCGACGCCCGCCACCCTCTGCTCGCTGTACGCCGTTTTGGCCCTGACGTGTGAGAGCGAGGCTGTTCAGGCTGCTGAGGCCGCTGAGGAGGCTGCCGCTGCTGAACCGCCGCCCGCCGCTCGATATCTATCGCTCGCTAAGATGCTCGTGCCTGCACTCTGCGACGAGGCCGACATCGACAGCGTTCGTGCCCTCTGTCTTCTCGTGCGCCATTTCTGCCGCCTGCTGCCTATTCCGGCTCTATCCGCTGACGTTTCTCCAGGGCCTCGCTTTGCAAAGCTCCTTGTTCAGCAACACCGCCTACATTTACATCGGCGCTGCTGCTCGAATCGCCCTCACCTTGGGCCTGCATTTGCGGAAGACCATCGAGCCCAAGGGCTTTTTGCAGCGTCAGGTTGACCTGCGCCTGTACTCCACCCTATTTCTCCTCGATCTCGACGTCGCCCTGTGCTACGGCAACCCGCCCGCCATCACCGAAGACCATGCCGCCGGCAAGTTGCACGACCTCTCCGAGCAAGTAAGATATGCCGGCCATATCCCGTCCACTCCTTCTCCCCCCTCTCCCCCGTGCTAACCGCCCGCCTGCAGATCCTTAGTCCGGGCTCGCACATGCCGCTGCACTACCTCACCGTCTCCTGCGAGCTCGCCCAGATCAAACGCCGCCTGGGCCGGCTCCTGTACGGATGTGACTCGGCCGTGTATACGGCACACACCCCGCTCTCCGATTGTCGACCGTCCATATCGGCTGTGAACGATGTGCTGTCCGTGCTGACCGAATGGTATGCTGCCATTCCGCCCCATCTATGTGACGTCTCCAGAGCTGCTCCTTTCCACCAGCGCTCCGTGTCTATTCTGCATCTGCGCTATTGGAGCGCCACCATCTTTGCCACCCGCCCCTTTCTATTGTACAGTGCCTTCCATCCCATAGGCCTTGCTGCTCTTCCGCCTGCTAAGCGGGCCTCCTTCGAGGAGTTTTCTACTACCTGCATCGAGGCTGCAAGGAAGTCCCTGGCCGTAATAGGCCTCATGCGAGATGCCGCCCTGCTTAGTAGCCTGGTCACGCTGGATAGCAGTTGCCTAATTGAGGTACTCCAAGTCTTCTTGCTCGCCCTAGCCCGCGGCCAGAACGCACGTGCCGATGACGTCCGCATGTGCCTTCACACTTTGCAGAGTATGGAGCAAGTCTTCTGGACACATCATATGCTCACTGAGGTCATGGCCCAGCTCAAGGAGAACGGCCTGCTGAATGACGATCGCAGCTTCAGCCCCCAAAAGGAATCACCGGAAAATTACTTTCTCGACATAGGCCAGCAACAGCAACAGGATGAAATGTATGTTGCCCCCACGAAAGGGAGATATATGGACGCATTCTCAACTGACTACGTGAACAGGATGTCGGGTGTCATGAAGGCCTGTTTTGCTGATCTCAATGACCCTTTGTATTCTATGCACGATGACGGCACTGATTTCGGCCCCATGCTTAGCGAGTCTCTGCATGATGACCTCTTATTAGCCTAGAGACAAAAACAGTATATTTTTCGACAAGTGCAAGCCTCAGTAGACGCCGTTTGCGGTGGCCTCAACGCCACAGCTGTTCGGCATGGCGTCTGCAGGACCCCAAATGTCTGGGAAACATCTGCTCGATCACGTTTTCTGCACGTTTCTCCACGTCAAAGGCATGGATCCAGTCGTCTCGAGAGATGCTACTGCTGTCGGATTTCTCCTTCACATTTTTTCTAGTCTGTCTTGTGCCACATGTCGCGCGTCACCTCACCCGTCTTTAGTACTACTGTAACGCGGTGATATCTGCAAGACGAGTAGTTAGTCAGCGTGCATGTTATGTGTATGTATAGAGCTCTTTCTCACTGGATGTCTTAGTGCGTCCGCACATGCCGCTGGCACGGCTCTTTTCCCGGCCCGTCGTAGACACACGGCCACTTTTGCCCGTCCTCCATCATCTGTGCCACGCGTTGTATACTCGTCGGCATGAACGGATGGGTGGCATCTCCCGGAAAATTGATACAGGTCTCAGCAGACAAGCTTCTAGTCGACCAGAGCCGGCGTCTTCTCCACGATGACCCGAAACATAAGCACCCAGCCCTCGAGAACGATGTATACGTCTTTAAGGCGGTCGGGAAACGATAAGGACTCCTCGATGTTGCGCTCGTCACGGTGTATTAACATCCAGCAGCAGTCTGAGCTCTTTGGCTTGTCCTCGTAGCCTAGCACCCGCGGTCGTGCCTGAGAGCGGACGCCGTCTGAGCTGACTACAACGTCGCCATAGACCTGCAGAAAGGAGTGTGTCAGTCGGCATTGGAGTCTGCACTGACAAAGTTACGCGCCATTTCCTAACCTTCTCGCCTGTCTTGAGCACGATGCCTCCTCTTCATGGTTCTATAGGTGAATAGGGACTTCAAGCTCATCACGAGCACATGTCGCGCATGGTACGTGTCTTATTGTCAATCACGTCACAAATGGTTTTGTCATCTACTCGGTGCCCGAAAACTGAGCCTGAGATATGAGTAGATGCGACAACACATTACGCATTACAGCACCTTGTACTTTGGACTCCGTACTTTATTCGGCTGTCTAGCGAACCCTGAAGGTCAGATCACGCGCTTGATACGACATCCATCAGAAAGCACGCTAGTTGCGCTCCCACATATATGATACCTTCTTTCTGCGTGCCACTCAAGATATTTCCATTGGTTACAGCGCCCTGTTTACATAATGATCTCGTTCGTGACATCCTGAAAAAGTTAGCAATTGGAAGATTTGCTTCTTTGTGTCGTCGAAAGGCAGATGGGATCGGCCGCGACTTACTCTCTTGAGCTCTTTGAACGGTAGACACACGCAGTTTTGCACGCGGACCTCATCACCAACTCCGCACTCTTTGCCGAGTATAGTGATGGACTGAACCTTGACGCCGTTCTTGATGATGCTGGTACTATGGCTTGTCACGGGCGTAGGTGTTCCCTCAACCCGCGCCCAGGCACCAACACGGCTGTTCCAGCCAATTATGGAATACAGCACACAAGCATCGTGCTTAATCTCGGAATCCTCCAAAACAACAGACTCTTTAATGCGGGCGCCTGCACCCACGGTTACACGAGGCCCAATAGAGACGTTGGGACCGAGTTTCGCAGTGGGGTCAACGTGTGCGGTAGGGTGAATAAAAACAGGAGGGATAATGTTCTCACTGTGCTCAGCTAGCTCCTTTGAACCGCTCTGCCATGCCTTTTGGAGGTAGAGGGCATTAGCAGGCACGGCAGAACCTGCTGTTTTGATTTGGCGCCAAAAGTCTTTCGTCTCGTAGACAAAAAACTGTTTGCTATCAGCCATATCTGAAAGAATGTCCTGTTCGAGACGAATGACTTCAGTCGTCTCAGACTCGTCATCATCGTATTCAATGAAACTGCTCTCCAGATTCTCAGATGACGGATACGACACAAGGCGAGCAGGGCGATCTCTGCGCCGCTTGATAGCACTGCGAATAGAAGGAAATATAGCGTCGGTGCTGAAGAGGTAGACGCCACAGTTGATCAAATTCGAAATGTGGCTTTCGGGTTTTTCAACATAGTGTAGTACACGACGCGTGTGGTTGTCGGACACGATGCAGCCAAAGTTGGAGGCCGCGTCTTCGCTAACCCGAGTGCCGAGAATGACCGCCTCTGCATCCTTTTCAACGAACATCTTTAGCATTTCGTTCAAGGGAAATGAGCAGCAAACGTCCGAGTTCAAAACAAAGAGCCGCTCCGGTCGGCCTTTGAGTATGGCGTCCCGGAAATGGTACAGGCCACCAGCGGTTCCGAGGGCCTGGTATTCGCGCAGATATTTGATGGAGAGGTGAGGGAAACTAGTCGAAGCATCCTTGATGAAGTCGCGAAACACCGACTCGTCATAGTAGCCGATCAGGTACACTTCGTGAATTGAAGGCACTTTTTCGATAGCCGTCAGGCAGTGCCAGATAATCGGGTGTCCGGCTACATCAAATAGAGGCTGTAGATACATTAGCTGGACAGTACAACCAGACTATGTCGAAAGCGTGCAATGTGGGTGTATCGGAAACAAGCAGAATCTCTTACTTTGGGGACATCTAGAGAAAGCGGGCGGAAACGAGTACCACGAGAAGAGCCGCCTACCTACAGCACCATTGTTAGCAGTTTTCCCAGTTTTGATGACAGTAGGCACTTCGACCATGCTGCAACACAACTGAACCTACAAGAATAACTGCTTTCGTAACAGCGCTAATGCCATTAACGTGCCTCTCGCGGTGCGGAATTTGAAGCGACATGATTCTGCGAAGACAAATAGAAGACAGTAAGAAAATGACGATGGAAATTGTGGCATGAACTCAATAACAGTTGGCAAGCTGGCCCCATTCGCAACACATTTATGTGGGTGCCCCGCCAATCGCATTCTTATTGCACGCCCCGTGCTAGGCAACTCGGACAATTGGTTCTGCCGGGGACCGTCAAGCCCGAGCGAGACTCTACGCTGTCTCGGCTCTTAGTTGCATACTGTTACCAAGTCACCCATAATTACTAGCCAGATCTAACATTCCTTATTGAAACACCGAGCTCAGACGGAGAATACTGCTTGCTTTGTTTGGCCCGCTCTGGATTCCCTTCTTTACTCCCCTTTTATCTTCACCTTAATATCGTCCCTACGTCTTTTGACCATCTTCTTCTAAAGCATCGCATCTTGTCTCTTTGTCTTTCGCCGAACCCAGCACAGTAGCCCATTGCATTAGCTTTTGGCAAGCTTTCGGTCGGCTTCGACGTACAGTTGGAGCTCAATAGTCGGTCTTAGTGGCCGCAACACAGTGCTGAGAAAGCTAACTCCATGAACGATGGCTGGTCTCATAGTCAAGTCAGAGCCTGTAGCCCCACTTATGACAAGCATAAGTTATTCTCATAGAAGCAACGATGGGGGGCTTATACTACAAGGGGCTGTCGCTTCCAGCAGTTTGCCTGAGCCCGGAGGCCGGTTCTCCCGCTCTGGTGCCCGTAAGTATCCTAAGAACCCCCAGAAGACTGTTGTATCTAACGCAGAGAACAGCAAGCGTGGAAACTAGGTCTGCGTTACACACTGTCCGAGCGAGCAGTGACCAAAACATACTGAACGGCGATGACGATGATGAGCCTGTCCTTATGGAGGTTAGGCAAATCAAGTCGCAGGCCGCGGAGAACATGCTTGATCGCCTTCAGAATACGGTAGCGGCAAACGTCAGCTTTGTCTCTCACGGCTTCACTGCCATTGGTGATAAGGTGAAGGAACTTAACGACACCCTTGGTGAGCTTCAGGCGCTGGGAATCCAACATGTTACCAGTCTTCCAGAGCTGGTTTTGGTTGGAGACCAGTCGGCTGGGAAATCCAGTCTAATGTCTAGTTTTTCCGGCATCTATCTGCCACGCAGTGAGGGAGCTTGTACCAGGTGCCCGGTCCACATTCGGCTTTCTGGCTCACATGGCGGGTCTTGGTCGTGCCGAATATCGCTACAACAGGACTACGAATATCGCCCGCCTGCTAACGTCACACGTGCCAGCCCGTTTGGGCCGTGGTTTGAGCAGCGCAGAGACATCAAAGAGTTTGCCACGTTGGGTGATCCAACTCGGATTGAAGAAACTCTTCGATGGGCCCAGAGAGCTACCTTGAATCCTAGCAGAGACCACAGTCTGTACAAACCTGGGATTGGCGAGATTTGGAAACGCTGCCAGGGACTTGATCTCGAGTCAATTCAAAACGAAGCTGCCTTTAGTCCCAACACAGTTGCACTCGATATTTTGGCTCCTGGTCTGGCAGATCTGAGCTTCTATGATCTTCCAGGGGTATTTACAAGTGCGAAACAAGACGAAGATCAGTACTTGGTAAAAGTCGTGGAAAACTTGACGGCAAAATACATTTCTCACCAACAAGCAATCATTCTTTGGGCGGTTCCAATGAACGCCGACCCGGAAACGTCTTCCACCTTTTCTATTATACGAGCACAGAATGCCCAATCCCGGACAATTGGTATCATGACAAAAGCCGACCTACTTCCTCCCGGTCCAAGTGCGCCGTCACAGTGGACGTCAATGCTCCGTGGCGAGCAGCATCGCATTGGGCATGGATATTTCATGACCGCGCGCCCGGTAGTCACGCAAAATCTAATTCCTGACGATATGGTACCACAACGAGACCCTTCCCGACCTGCTGACGATCTAGAACGCCAGGGTGCGTACGAAGAGGCTTTTTTCAACAAGCAGCTCCCTGGGCTGGCGAATCAAGAGTGGCGCGAATGCTTCAAGGAGTTTGAGGACAGATGTGGCGTCAGCCGCCTCGTCGCTTTCATGTCTCAGCAACTCGGTGCCGAATTTGCAAAGTGGTGGGTTTATGAACAACATAGGCTGCGTCCTGCCATATTCCGGCTACTACCAAGAAGATGTACCTTGTACAAGCTTGTTTCTGACTGTTTGCCTATTAGTTTACCTCAGATCAAGGAAAAGGTGACTTCAAAGCTACTGGATGTAAACCGCGAACTGGCCAAGCTCCCCGATATACCAGAAAATCCAGAGCTGGAGGTGCGCCGCAGTCTTGCAGATTTTGCCAGCCGCATAAAAACAACTTTGGAAGGTGCATCATTGTCGCCGTTGTGGGGGGACGTCGTCCAGCAATTTCGACATGAGATATTAGATCTCAAACCGCGATACATCGTCAAGACCGAAATCTCGCCACTAAATAGACTCGATACAAACGGCCGGATCGACTTAACACATGTCGACGACTCAATAAGCTCAACACTATCTCCAAGACTGTCGCACGACACAAGACGCCGTCGGTTAGATGAATACCTAGAGGGTCCGGATCCTCATGGTCCCAGCACACCAAGTAAACGACAACGGGGAGAGGGCCCGGTGAAAGCAGAGATACCGTCAGAATGCAGCTCTACTTCCAAACTCCGCGCTAAATCCAGATCGCTTCAGGAGGTGCGAGCGGTGATCGCTTCTAGGAGCAAGCCAGGGATGCCAGGAATTGTCACCGAAGATGTGTACAACTCGCTTTGCATGGAAGCTGTGAGACCATGGAGGGGCCCTCTTCAACAGCTTTTGGATAGGACGTATCGCCTTCTGGACAATACGCTCCATCAACTACTATGCGAGGCTTTCAGTAACTTGCGGGAACGGCTTGTCTTCAAGAAGGCAGCTTCAATTTTGAAGAAGTATATTGTTGACCAATTTCATTCCGTGAAGGACGTGTTGTTGAAAAACTATGCGCTCGAGACCCGAAAATTTTACACGTTAGACAAAGATAGCCTCGCTAGACACGAGCACGCCGAGGCCAAAATTTTGGCACGACACCGACACTACTATCGGATGGTTGCGTACCTTGGAGACAAAGCATCTGACCGATCACCACCTCGGCCATGGGAGCTGATGGCGGAAGAAGAACGAGCTCGTGAAGACGTCCGCATGAATCAAGAAGCTACAAAACTCGGCCCAGACCCGTTCAAGGCAGAGCTGAGTGTATGTGCCTATGTGCGCGGCTATTACCTAACAGCGAGCACACGCTTTGTTGACACTTGCACACTGAACATCATCTCTGGCCTTATCCCCGATGTTACCGAGTCACTTTCTAAGTGGCATATCGACAGCCAGTTGGGGGTTTTTGACGGCATGAGTAAGAAATTTTCCACCCTGTTTATCACGTTTCCCGAACTTTAATACAACTGCTAACTATCCCAATACAGCCTCCCAATCCTTTTGCGATCTTATGGAGGAAGACAAAACGACAAGCGATAGACGAAACGGACTGAAAGAAGACCGGCGTCGGTTTCAACTAACAATGGAGTCGATTGAACGCCTCGAAAACACCGGACAATACTTACAGAGTTATGTACCCGACATTTAGCCATCTATAGTTGAGCTTTAGCTAAAGAACCATTAAATCAAAACGCAGTAGCATCGGGAGCACTTGGGATAGAAAGCATTGCAAGAATCGTGCCTGTATTGAAAATGACGCCAAGTGAACAAAAAAGAAAGAAAAAAGAAGAAGAAAAAACAGACGCCTAAAAATGCACTCTATGCCTCGTCGATTAATAAAGAATTTCAAAACTAACAAAAAGCAGTGGAGAATGCGTCAATTATGTCGCCGTCCATTTACTTTAGTGCGCGCCTTTCCGGGTGGGTGTCTTCAGAAGAGAAAACAAACCCCCAAAGAAGAAAAGCCGGGCAAGTAAATAAACAAATGAGACATGATCAGTGAAACGAATGTGCTTAGAAGGACGGACTGAATGGGGTGTCCTCGCCGATCCGACTTCGTCGATGTCGGCGCACTCTGCTAACGGGGTACCGACCATAAAGCTCATATCTCTTCATCGATAAGGGACTGAACATCTCGTGCGTTCAAAAGTATACGCTTTCCCAACTCTTCAGGAGGCTTTCCATCGCGCACAGCACCAAAGTCGAGAATCTGTATTGTACACAGTTAGACAAACTACCATTATCGTAAAGCAATTGACAGGCGAAATAGCAAAAGTGCAGCGGGGACCAAGAAATTACCTCGACATATGTGAGATTATCACGTTGAACAGCTGCCACACAGCGTCTTTCGTCAAATTTGACCTGCCAAACACCACCGAGGTCTGTCAATAGATCTTGGATGCATTCGCCGGTTTGAATATCCCACATTTTGACAGTTTTCTCACTGCCAGAAATGACCTTGCGACAGTCATGCTGAAAGCAAGTAATGGCGCCCGTGTGTGCTGTAAGTGTGCTTTTGCATCTACCCGACTCAGGGTCCCATACTCGCAAAGTACTATCTGCAGCCGCCGAAACAAGTTTCTCGTCGCGCAGGTCCAGAAGGCCTACCAAGAGGGAATGCCCTTCTAGCGTATGTAAACAGGAGCCAGTGTCTAGATCCCATATCTTGACATATGAATCCATGGAGCCTGAAATGCAGCGGTTACGCTTGACGTCAAGAACGACGCTGTATACCCGCTGGCTATGCCCATGTAGGACATGAAGGGCTTCTCCCGTGCTTATCCTCCACACTCGGACAGTGCTATCATAGCTGCCTGAAACAAGAATGTCGCCATGAGCCGCAATAGACCGAACAGAGCTGGTGTGTCCCGCAAGAATTCGGATAAAATAAGGACATTCTGAGTCATTTGCAGGAGGGCCAGTCTGTATATATCGTCTTGATCCTGGTTCGGGCAATCTCCAGACGCGAAGTTGATTGTCGCGAGATCCTGTGATAATCAAGGGTTTTGGGGGCATCAAAACAGGGTTACCGTCTTCAATCCTGCCGGTGTCGCTTGGCATCAAGATCTGAAGGCAGCGGACTGTTGACGTATGTCCATAAAAAACCTGAGTACAGAGTCCCTTCTCGATATCCCAGACACGAACAGAGCGATCGGTACTGCCAGATACGAGAATATTGCCCTCATACTGAAGAGCCCAGACGCCTCCTTCGTGTCCCTCTAGCTTTTTGAGCAGCTTTCCAGTTTTGGTATCGTATACGTTGATGAGCGTGTCATCACTACCCGTGATAATCTTGTCATCGTCAAATTGCAAGCACGTGATAACATGTCTGGGATGTGCAGTAAAGGCAACATGGCCGGGTTTGACTTTCCCACTGGTCCAGTTTTGCCGGATCATGTGATGGCGGCGATAGAGTGACTTGAAAAGGTGAAGTTTCCTTAAACTCGGAATGCCGATTTGTGGATCCGGAACAGCAGCCGCAGCAGCACTTGCAGCCGATATTGGTCCTTCGGACTTGTGTAACTGTGGCCAAGGGTGGAACTTCTCGTCTCTTGCAGCCTCCTGCGCACTAGCTCGGCGTTTTGATCGCTCAGCGCTAGGCAAGGAGGCAATTGCCCGTTTTCGTTTTGAATTTCTAACCCGGTGAGGTGTGTCTGTTTTTGATGCCCGGATAAGTTCGTTGTCAGTTGATATCATTCGGTTGCGCTGACTCAAATCTGCTTCGCAACCTTCTGGTCCCACTGGGTCCTGCCATCCCCATCCTTGGGCGATCGCCCTTTGTAATTCTCCCAGAGACAATTCAAAACCATCTCGGTCGAAAATTTCCTTCCATCCAGTCTCATTTGTGTCGATGACATTTCGCCAGTGTTTCGATACTTGGGCAGCACGACAAAGGTCGCGATAACCCAAATACGATAGAACGTGAAGACTCAGCTCGACTGGGAGTCGCCTAAAAAAATCGCATTTGAGAGCCGGATTTACGACGTCCGCAACCATGTGGAGGGTTTTCCTCGTACATCTTCGTAGAAACTGGTACATCATGAACGTCTTCATCTCGTTCGGCATAGTGTCAAATTTCTCCAGCATGGATCGAGTCTCGAGGAAACTTGGCTTTGCTTGAGCCACTCGGGAGACTGGGCTCTGCTGCGTGTATGCGTCTTCTGCTGCCGTCAGCTGAGTTGTATCAGCATCTTCGGTGGCCTGCGACTCATGTGGCCATGGCAAATCATGGCGAATCAACTGCTGTGAGAATGCCACATCTTCGAGTTCATCATGATCGTCATCCTGTGAGTTTGATGGCGGGTGAACCGCGGACAGTGTGGGCGAAAGACGCGGGCTTGGTAGGCTAGCGTCAAGAACACCCACATTGCTAAGTATCCTGGGGTGCATGGCCCTCACTGTCTGCTGGAGAGACTCATCGGCATCAGTAAATGGCTCGGCATCTGCATCCATAATCGGCGGTGTGGCCACGGTATTGCTGAAGACTGTATGTGAGTCGCTACCGGTCGGGCTGCCTGTGTCATAGGCAGAAACGGGTTGACTAATAACCAAGTCCCCTCCGTCGTTGGGTCTGCCTAATCGGAGCGGACGAAGCCTAGAGATACGATCAACATCGCTTGCCATTGTGCCTGAGTTGTCTGGTGTGGCAGGAAATGAGGATAGCGTGCCTCTGGTAGACCGCTCTGCTTCTTTGTTCCTGCTCTCCTTGCGCCCATAGATTGTTGGCCCCAAACGGCGGGGCGATTCTGGAAAAGCAGGTAGGCTTGAGGTCAAAAGAGATTTTTTCGTAGTGGTTTTTGGCGACAAAGCCACCGAGTTGGAACGGGTAGATCTTCGGCTGATACCCTCATTCGGGGTTTTTGCTGAGCGTCTAGGGGACTCATCACGAACTGACGTATCAGAACTAGAGTCCACTTTGGTTGCGTCTTGATCACTTTTAGTTTGTCCGGCTTGTGAGTGCGCTTCTATCAGCTGCGGATCATCCTGGCTATAATCGAAGGAGTGGGACTTGGGAATTTCATCAAAGGACGACCATGCTTCGGCGCCGGGGAAACGGTCAAGATCAATTGTGAACTTCGAAAGCTCCGGAGGCGTTGGTTTCGTAGCGAGAGGATATTCTTTCATGTCACGAAACTGCAGAGATCGGGGCTCGCGGACATAGAGCGGGGGATATGATCGCTTTGTTGTTGTGGTAGTTGTGACTGTCTTCGTCTCGACACACTCTGCTACCTCGAATTGTAACCGTGACCCTCGAGAAGGCACAGTATCCGGTGCTTCATCCCAGCTGACGGAAACAAGCTGACTAGATCGTGGCCGAGAGACCTCCGTAGTCTTTTGCGCGGGTGGTGGCGTGCTCATTGTGTGAAAATAGCAGCAAGGGTTGCGAGACAAAAAGGCAGGTTGATGGTTGTTGGATGATAGGGGGGGTTCAAATGTAGGCAGCCTTTGGATTTGGAGAAGGTTGGTTTATAGGAAAACCGCGTTCGCTTCCTTGCTACTGCCATCAAAGATCAGAAAACATACTGGCAGGATACGGATAGGAATGGCGTGTCCCAGACGCGTTGGTTATGCGGACCGAAGAACAGAAAAGCCACTCACGTCGGGTAAGGTTTCTTTCACCAGTTTCCTAAGCACATGCCTCACATGTTTCGGTCCTGAACTGCTCCCAAATAGGCTACACAGTTGTGATCAGGCGAGATGAATGAACTGCGGGCAGAACATTGCTAAGAGAAATGATAGGAAGAGAAAATAGAGGGGATCGGTGGCCACAAAACACAGACGAACAGAAAGCAGATTCAAAAACCTTCAATAGAAGAGGGAAAAGGTTGATAAAGTCGAGGTTGCGAAAGTATAAATGACAAGCAGATAATTTTTTGGTAGGAGAAAGCCGGTGTCGCCTTGTCTTGTCCAAGTTTTCGTCAACCTAGTTTAGCCGGGGAGAACATAACAGAGAGTACGGAGTAATATGCGTGTGATGAATTTATCGCTCCTTGCCTTGACCGAATAAGCATGGACCACTTAACCGCCAGGCGCCAAATCGATGGCTAGGCTCCTCACGTGCCACGCCACCAAGTCTTGATTGCGACAAAAAGCATCATCCTAACATGGATTACGGAGTGGTTGTGTGTCCTTCTCTTCATTTTTTTAAAATCGAGAAGCCTATTGCCACTTCAATGATTGATGGTATTGTCAAGCATTGGAATCCGCCACACTGTGGCCCTTCCGCCCCACTTGGCCGTACGGGCCTGTAATTGGTCAGAAGGCACAAAAGCGGGGCCTGACACTAGTATTAATACGGATCCCCAGAAGGGTCGCGATGTATCTATTTCTTCCTTAGTACACAACACTCTTTCGCCCACACTAGACCCTATTCAGCCTCCTGCTCCTCACAGTGCATCACGTTATATGACCGCTACGTATAGCCTCCTTTAACCTTCACAGGTATCGTATCTTGCGAGTAATATACAGATTACGAGTGTACCCCACCCCGCCTTTGCCACTTGTACTCCGTAATAGTAAGTAATTCAAACGTCTGCTAGCAAACCCCCCGATAGCCAATAACGGCCTGCTACATGTGAAATGCAAATAGCCCATACAAGAAAGTGAGACTTTCAAAAACGAGTTGGCACCTTCTCTCACCAACTATCAATTGCTCTTCAAGTCAGCAGCGGCACCTTCCCAATTTGATACGTTAAGACTTGCCTACCCAATACATATTATATTAGGATAAAAATAAGTCGAAAATTCTCAAGCTGCCATTTCCAACTCCCCGGTGCAGCATTGCATGTATCTAAGCATTGTCAATCGAACCAGCATCCTTTGCCAACGTTCGAACAAATCGTCGACGTGTCAATAGCTCAATCGGAGTGGGTTTTGTAGAGTCGCCGTCTAACCTGTCGTTTTTTAAGGCAAGTTGCTTGGTTGGGACAGCCGTTGCTCGCTTGCCGGCATTGCCAAAATGTCTCTCAAGAACGACTCTATCAGAGTCGCCACCGTCGCAGCAGTAGGGACAAATGACTTCGACCGCAGCGTTTACTTACACTAACTTTACTGGCTACGTAGCTAAGCGCTATCCTACAGTCCAGGTACGAATTCGTGCTCGGTATATCGTTAAGGATTAGACTAACCCGTCTTAAGAAATGCGTTTCCGTCAGAATGCTTTCGAGTCTTCGCCCGCAAGGCAATCACCCTGAACTATGACCGATTGATCAAACCCGACACCCCAAGCTTACTCAACAATGAATCTAGCTTGAACAACAATGGCTCCTTTGTTTTCCTACAGAAGTGCAATAACAGCTCTCTGAAAGGCCTACTTACCTTGCTAGTATGTACCACTTGTGTCTTTTAGCACACACTTGGTCAACTTCTGCTCTCTGAAAGAGTTTTATCTATTATTTGCAGGCACTGACTGGCCCGTGCCAATAAACCTCAAGGAAAAAGAATATTTCCCCTTGCTAGCGGAAGGCCTGATGAAGAAGCTGTATATGTGCACTTTCGAGACTCAAACCAGGGATTTTTCCGCCTTGCTCGAGGCATACGAACTTGATTTCTCATCACGACCATTCAACAACTTCATTCGTATAACGTTCACCGGTCGGACAGATAAGCAGATTAGTTTCCTCCAACCTACCGCAGGTTTCCAAAGCCTCTCCAATTTCTTATCTCAGTTGCCACAACAAGAGGGTAGGGTAGTTTCAATATCTTGGAGACCAGAATATCTGCATATGAATCTGACTCTTATTTAGGACCGACGTATAACGCCTTATTCGCTTGCATTGTCCCGAATACTCACCGTATAAACCTGGACAGAAAGTCTGAATTTGACGTCGATGCAGCAATACAACTTCTAAGACAGAAGCCAGCTTTCAAATTCTATGAAGTATCTACCATATTGTATGTAGGTGCCTGTATGGGCCCGGCTTCATGTCTAATTTTGTTAACGTCCCGGTAGCATAGGCTTGGAAGGACGTATTGAAGAGGCATCGCTTCTACACAAGATGACTTCAATGCCCGATTTTGGGAATGATACATCTGACGAGATGATAAAGGTATTTTACAATCCTGGCTCTCCGACCATATGCTAGACTGCTGCCCGCAAGTCTGAAATAGAGGCTTCAAAGAAGGAGCACAACATGTGCAACAGAAGTGCTCGTGAACGGGCCAGGCCACCGATAAATTCGGCGGTTTTTACCAATTGAAGAGTGCGAACTAATACGGAGTGTGAGCAGCAGAGTACAGCTTCTCAACCCCATGAGCGATTTATGGCTGTAAATGCTTCCGAGAGCCTGGATAAGTCACACTCTTACCAGTCCATCGAAGAGAGCTACATAGGAGCCCGGCACAAAACCCTTTTCGTTCAAGAACAGGAAAATAACGACAGTGGTCTTTTCAACTACTACTTTTCTAGCCCGATTGTCAGTCCGGTCTCGAGAAGAGCTACGCCGAGAACCGAACATGATCGATAGGATTTGTAGCCAAGACACACTTTTTCTTCCTCTACAAGACAGTGATGGCATCTTTCTACTATATGTTGTACGCGTAAAAGGGAAAAGCCGTTCGTAAGATACTACGAACGTCGTACGGAGCTAGGAGAAACCACTATGGAGCAGTCGCTGTTGCTCAAAGGTGCTGACTGCCCCTGGACCCACTTTTATATCGGTATGCCCAATCGGATCACTATGTTTTAGACCACCTTCCCCGCAAATGCACTGTAATTAGCTTAGTAATTTATCCGCTGTTTTCGCCGTCGTCCGACAATTTGCATCTGGAAATTTCAAGACAGCAGCCACTTGCCAAACGTTCGTTGTGATGCACGCCAATGCGATAGCTCGTGTTTCGACCCCAGTGTTTTAACTCTTCTGCGAAGCTTCGAATAGCCCTACTATCTCGCGACGGACGCGTGTCTTGACAGCTCTCCTGCCGAGCTGCCGAGCTACCGAGCTTTACATAAAGAATATGGGAAACTGCGGCTCTTGTTTGGGCAGCCGTCGCAAAAGCGTCGATGAGGATGTAAGAGATTATCAACAGACACCTAGCTTGGATTTAAATTGCGGTAGTCGTTGTAAGTCGACAACGACGATTTGATTCGTAGGCTGATCCGCACTGCCATAGGACGATGAGTCTCGGCCTTTTTTTGACGACCCCGATGCGACTCACTATGGAAGTTTTGGCGACTCAAACCTGAATAACCAATGTGATGCACAGGAAATGCAAAGGGAGCTTGAAGCCTTGCAAAGGGTAGTAGCCCATACATCTGAGTAAGTACTGCAATTTCAAAGGCAAGTCAAGGGTGAGATACTAACATACATTCGGCTCGAATTAGTAACATGGTCGACGTTTTCGAGATCACTCAGCCCAGCTCCAATCTTCGCGGTATATCCAATACCTACGCACTTGGCATCCCAGACGAACGCCTTATGCGATATCAGAGTTTGCTTTCTAAGCTCTCACCCTTGGAGGAGACAGATGGTGAAGCACAAATTGAAGACAATGACGAAATCGAGAACACAATAGAGCCGCAACGAGACTTTCTCCCAGACACAGCTGATATTTCTGGGCCTTTTGTTGGTAATTTTGCGGATGCTGCAAAGGCGGTCTTTTAATCCGCAGTGATGCCATACCATCTACGGAGTACAACTTTGGAACCGAAGTATGCCTCTCCAACCGGCTAGCCGACTTCACAGGTGTGTATGAGCTAATAACATGTCCTCAATTATTTTTCGGGATCATGCGTCTCCTAGTGTTCCCCATACCATGTATATTTAGATTTATTGCCGCCACTTCTGGCATTTCCTCGTTTGTCTTCTCTACCCTAAATTTTCGAAGCTTCAGTCACAATTGATACCCAGTTTTAAGTACTTGAGGCGTAAAGTGTCACACTGTCTGTCGTCTTTCATCCAATGTTTCCTTTTTTTGTACCATCTTGTCAATTGCTAGTAGGTACTGTTTTGTGTCAGTGATTGGACTTCATCCGCTTAAACAACATTTTAGTGCCCCAATTCAGAGCTCAGCACCCATTTAGCTACAGCCACGTGCGCAAGCTGCTTTGCTATGTGGAGACCCTAAGATAGCACCTTTGTTCTAGCTTCAATTTCGTCCCGCTTGGATGTGGCCAGCTTTCTCCGGCGTCTGTAATCATGGTTGGGAGGCTCAACGACGTCGGCAAGCGTGTATATTTGTCTGCTCAACTTCAGAGTACCATGCACAACCTGAGAGTCTATACTCTCGAAAAACGGTACAGCTACGAAATATACTCCGTACTCCATTCTTTACATAATGATCCAACATCAAACTACTTAAATTACACCCGTCACTCACCTCTGGCACCTTTCTATGAGAATCTGTCCATAGTCGATCACTTTCTGTCTGCATCGCAACTTTTATCTACGTGGGTGACTTGTATGAAGCCTCCCTCTCCAATACTCCTAAACTTGCTTTAGTACCAGTTTCGTATTAAGAATGTCATGCTCTCCTTACGTTGAAACAAGTTAGGACATCAATTTACTGTTGCTTTCATAGTGAGTCAAAGGTGAGGCTTTACTTTGGTTACAAGAGGGTGTCGGCAGCGGCTCACGCTGAACTTCTTTAGTTGAAGTGTAATGTAAAACTCAACGAACTTTCTATCCAGCCAAGAAAAAAAAGAAAAAAGGACGGATGGTCGATAACTCCCGCGCGTTAGTTTTGCCACCTGGAGATACTGTGCAATGGAACCAACTGTTATTCCCTTTCCATTTCTTGGTAACGTTGTTGCCCTGCCACGCTCAAAAATGGCTGAAATGGGCTTCGGTTTTCTTTAAGATGTTTCATTACGCCGGTCAGTTATCATGGTTGGTCCAGGGCAATTGAATGAGGACTGAAGTGACAGAAAAGGGAAGAGACAAGCAAAGAAGACGAGATTACCCGTAATATACAGTGGCGAGGGTTGCCTGAGCCCTCTCACTTTCAATGCTCCCATTAACTGCGCATAAAGTATGATGTGACACTCGTCGAGTCTATTGTCTTGCTGTTTGACCTATCTCTACCTCATACACAGTTGTCATGCCGAAAATAAACCCTTGCTCAGGAAACACTCCTTGCCCGTATTTGGTGATCCACATAAATCTTGCTGACGCGGTCATCGATTTCTTCAATCTCTCTCTCTGCCTTTTCGATCGAAGCTGGTCTATTTCCTTCATGTTTCCATCGCTCAACGTCTTTGACTAACTTATCTAGGCGACGGCGCTTCTTCTCCATCTGCTCGCAAAGCTTGCATTGGCCGTCTTTTAATACTGTCATGTAGACAAGCTTTAGTCCACATGTCTCTCCGGTTCGGTATTCTTTGGTGCATTGCTGCCGAAAGTTCCCCCACTTCCAGTAACCACAGCTCCATAGAGTCTGCTCAAAATAACACATGCTCAGCTGTCGCTTGCGTTTCACGGCAAGATGCAATTCTTTGAATACGGGACTTGTCAGCAGTACCCACGATAAGAGCAGGGCATAGTTTGGTGTTGGTATGAGCACCCTGCCCTCTTTTTTTTTTGAGCTCAATATGTGTGCGGCCCTCTGTAGGCGCTACTTACAGTAGCCTTGCCTGGCATGTATAGATTGTGGAATCGGCAACTTGAATGAAAAGAAACGAGTTTGCGTCGCCCCGTCGACTCTCTGAAGTTGCGTGTGTTTAGGGGCTTTGAAGCTAGACACTATCATGAATACTATCCTATCCGTCAACAATAAAGGCTTTGCAGGATACTTATACATCGCCACATCCTTTACTTCTCAAAGGTGGGTACCTTTAGACAACACATCAGGCAGAGCCATAAGTGCTCCAACGCCAGTTGGAGAGGATCACTATGATCGCCTCAGAATACTTTCCAACTTTCAAAAGACCAGGGGTAGCTTCTGGTGCCACCCTAACAATCCCTTTGTCTACCGACAAATTAGCCTTCGCTGTTCCCGTCCAGAGTCTTTCTCCATGGTCACATTCGATGGAGCCACGTTGAGCATGGTTCAAAGTCCGACCTGGCTCGACCTCCCCCCACCACGCCATGTATTCCGTGAACCACACCGTCCACCCTTTGTAAAGCCACAGGTGGATGCCACTTAACTAGCAGGCAAGTTTTCTCGTACCTAGTTTACTTAAATTCCTAGTTTGCAAAAGAATATATTTTAATTTCACAACCACTTTGCTGCTTTGGTTTTCAGACCACCTGCATTGAGAGAAGCCGGGTCCCATTCGATTAATGCTAGTTCTAGAAATATCTCAAGTTCTAGCCTACATGAAACCTACTCTTCCCATACTCCCATTTTCATATCGATTTGCTGTACAGAAATTGGCGTTTACCCACGCGCAAGCGCGCGAGCGGTGCATGCATCAGCCTACCATCCCTCGCGTGCCTACGTGGTAAAATCCCCCGTCACTGGAGACCGGACAGCGGTAGGCTTTCAGCTTGTTCACATGACTATACGTACATTATGCGTGCATTATGAGCGAACGGATTTGCAAAGATTAAGAATGTATAGAGGTGGATATCGCCAGTCAATAGGGTCCAACGCCGATGCTTTCCCTCTTTCTAAGGTGTGAACGCATGATTTGACTTCTCATTATTGCATAATAGTTGGCTACGTATTAGGTGATATATTTACACCTCGAAGCTGAAATTTCTTTACACGGCGTCATCAATCTCAGCACATAAGCGTCTACTACACTTTTTGAAACTGACCATTGTATTTGCTACCCTACAGTAACAAGAACTCAAAAGCATCAGAGAAATCGCAAGAAAAACGGGAATGAAAAGTCATTAGAATATGGATATGAGATTTGGTTAGCATAGCTGTGATTACCACCACCAACAATAAGTCTAGAGGAAGATTTGAACGGGGCACTGTACTCCGTACACTCACTCGTATTGCACGACTTCACACGATATGGGTGATTATACTCCGTATCTATATGGGCGGGTATAAAGACACGTTTGTACGGAGTAAAGCAACCCACAATGTATTGTAGATGTATATCCACACCGGGTGAGTTTAAGAATAATCCCCACACGTGTATTCGGTCAGCCGGCTGACTATAGCATGGAGAAAGATGATTATGGGTCAAAATTGGTCAAAGATGCAACAAAGGGTCAGACCGCGGGCGAGCTCAGATGTCTAATAAAATGCAATTTATCTATCGTTGTTAACGCTACCGCCAGCAACAGTGAAAAACGTGGCATCACACCAGTAGCCCCTCTGCGGCGAAGATATTATAGTATAAGCCCGCGTTGTTTGATCCTAGTTGGACAAAACTGATGGCTGCACGCGATGAGTTGTTCTGAGAATTGCGTCCTGGGATCTTTTTTTTAGCACAACTGCAGCTGTTGCGAAGTACGCCACAGCATAAGGACGGGACGATAAGAAGTCGAGATTGATGCCATGCCCGTTCAAGATCAAGTTTTATTTTTCATTTTCATTCTGCTTGCACGTCGCCAAAGCTGACTAAACGGATTTTGGGGGAAAAGGGGGGGGTGGTTGTGACAATCTACTACACTGTATTTATCGGGCTTTCTACGTTTACGGAATAATTATGTGCTGGCTTGCGTGCACCAATTTGCCCGTCAGTGTGAGTGGAGTATCGACAGGCAATACGTCTAGGTACCTAAAAGATATTATCAAACCTGCTCGTACGTATTTAAAGACAAACATACATAATGCAACGGAGTATGTATTCAGAGGCAAAGCATGTGCATGATATACTCTGTTTGCAAGTAAGTCAATTTAGGTATAGCTTTGGTTATAGCTAATCATGAGCAAATGTACTCGGCGTTAATTAACATCAACAAGAGCAGCCCGCCTTCTGGTTGCATACCAGTGACGTACTTTTAAACACTTGCCAACACATATGATATCTCACCTCATCTATGGTGGGAGCATACTCCTAGAACCGCTATCGTTGACTGAAAGACAGGGGCTTTTTTAATTGCCGATCAGAGGCGGTTCCAAGCTCCCGAGAGTGCCAGCAAAGCAGCTTCCAAAATAATCGAATATTGGGTAGCTCTTACAAGGGTTGTCCTAAATTTGCATCTAAGCGAGGCACGCCTTGCTTTCATCTTACCTTGACTTATTTCTTTCAGATCATTGTTGTTCCTAACTTGTTATTGTAGGTTTATAGGTTGTGTGCATAACATTCTTGAACATTGCTATTATGCAGATAGAGCTACGAAAATGTGTGGTGGAAGGAATACTGCTGATGTGAGTTGCAAACTAAGCGAACCAAACCTTTGTCTGCTCCCCTGACGGCAAAAAAAAAAAAAAGAGTACGGAAACTATATGCGTTCAGCTAAGCAAGGGGGATGTGGGACACGGCCACTTTCAAAGGACCACGGTGCTCCGTACGGGCCCCTCTTTTCGATGTCTTTCATTGTTTGTGTTCTTGCTGATTTGGTTGGGCAGCATTCAATACTATGTGACTATGACAGGAAAGCCAACGCGACAGATAATTTTTCTTATTGTGTTATTACTGTCCTTTGAATTAGGACGCCTGAAATGGGGACCGGGTCTCCAAAACGGGCCGTGCCGTTTCCCGAAACGTGCAATAAATTGAGCCTTTTTGTTTTGCTATATCAGCGCTTACGGCCACCGACCCCTGGAAGCCCGGAATAAACCGAGTCCTATTTTATGGAAGAAAAAAGAAGGCTACTCAGATAAAAATGTATGTTAAGGAGCCGGGACACACTTCAGTGCTCGCATGTTCTTTGTCGTGCTTTACTAGATTTGCTGGGGCCGATTAAACAGATAACATTTAGGGGGAGTGGGGGGCACAATAAGGCCACGGGCTAGCATTGTCCAATGAAGATGATGGTCGTGGTTGCTAGACGAGGCTGGCTAGGCAGGTCCAAGAGACCTGAAATTACAGCTGCAGCAAAATACATGAAATTGGCACTCACGGAGTAATGTAATGGGCAATATTAACTTCCTGGGTTGTAACTGGACCACTTGAGCAGTAAATATTATTGCTCCTCATTCTCTCAACTCTGTCGCTTGAAATGCGCTTGCAAGGCTGGGCATTTTCAGAATATGTGTGTGAATACGATTATGCTACTCTGAATTATGAAACCTCCCTGTAGCTGCTGTTCGTCGAAAAGCCCTCCAGCAACTTTACGTAGCCGGAAACCCTGCTCTTTGCCTGGTACTTTTAAGGAGGAAAGCGGTGCGTGTGATCATGTATCTTACGTGCTGTATTCTACCTCACTCCCCGCATCACAGCAGTGAGACAACAAACCGTCTGGCAACCCCGCATTCCTCAATTTGCGAATCCGTGCCTCCGATGTCATGGGTTACACACATTGATAATTGGACGCTTGCTTACCTCGGTGTGAGAGTACATATGGGATTAGAAAGAATAATTGTAGACTTCTAGATCGCAGATATATATGCCTCGGGCTTTGCGACTTGAAGGTGGCGGTTCGAAATGTAAAGGTGGCCACGTCAAGCGGCCAACCTCCATATCGCCAACACATCGCCAGCACAACGCCCAACTGTTGTTAAAGCCACTTCTTTCGGTAACGAGCAAACCAACAGCTTTGAACGTAGGAAATATTGGGAAGTAGGAAGGGATTTTGTTATTAATCAAAGTACGGAGTACGGAGTACAATACGGGCTGTTTCGTTTTGTTTTCGTGTTCTACCAGGCCTACGACGTAGCTACCTGCCCGTTAACGACCCACTAGAACGAAACCGGTGCCCCACACTAATCACCGAATGATGCCATACATACATATGTACCTATGCATGTGAGCCGTCCTTCGTAAGATAAGACACATATTCATCTCTATGGAGCACCACGTACGGAGTACATACAGTGTTTCTTAATATCGTATCTCTTGTCTAGTGACGCGCACTAGAATGTGTGATTTTTACTAACGTACGAGAGAACCCTTCCCACCAATCCGGAGCATCCCATGCTTCAACCTAGCCATTTAACATAGAGCGCTCCAAGCATATTGCAGCCATCATTGCCCTTACTCGATTTATAGAGGCAACGTCTCCCGGACAAAATTATCCTACCGCAAACTGGCTACTCTCACTCCCTACAGAGGCCACCCCGAGTGCTACGTGGCTGATTCGGTCGATGGAGCTGACGCACCTTCCCTCCACAGCTCCCTACGATGGTTTTGCCAGTTTTAAACCATCTCGATCAGATACTCCCCGAACCCCACTTACGATATGCAAGTCCTTAAGTCGGGCTAAACCGGCATCACTAAAACAAATATCTTTTGGCAGTTTGCCAAACGAGGTGATGCTGTTCATACTTGACTTCTTGGACGTGAGCGACTTGCTCTCTGCTTCGAGGGTACGCCGAGTAGCTTTGAGTCTGTATCTGATCTACTCCGTAACGCATTTTCGCTTACATTTATTTATTCCTTGAGAAATAGTTTCATTGTAGCTAGCAATGCAGCATTCACCCGCTTAATTAGCTAATTTTTTTATATGAATAGGCATCCCACCAGCTTCGCTACCTCTGTATAGCCCCAATTCTACACCTTCTACGAAGACGCCGCTGTCGTACCGTTCTCGCTTATTCCCTTTTCTCCCTATCCCGTCCGTCTCTTTCTGATCTTATTGATCGCTCTATTTTTTTGACAAAAACGACTGTGGTGTCCCGCAAGCTCGCCAGGTCCCTCGTTTCCATCCGCCTCTCGCGACGTTTGGCAGCTCGTCCACCCGTGAAGGTGTTGGTTGGACGGTGTGTTCTGCCTGTTGAGTGTGCGCCGGGAATTGGACACATTGCGCCGTCGCTCGTCGCACTAACAAGAGCGATCGAGCGGCAGAGGCTGAAGGACGGCCTAAAGCAGTGGATTGGGGCTGTTTGGAAAAGAGAGGTGGGGCGGCGAAGCGATCATATTCGGAAATGGGAAGAGACAGTCGGAGTTGGAAGAGTCTGGAGGCTGCGAAAGTTCTGGGAAAGGATTGCGCGTGGCGAGAAATGACTTGCATACCGCGAGGGCGAATTTGAAAGCGCCATACCGAACAAAGACACTACCACGTCAAGATATGCCCTTGCTGTTATTTTTTGGTACAGAACCTATTATATGTGGTGATGATAGGAGGACGATATTATACTCGGATTGAGTTTGCCTCTTCGATGGAAGTTAGGCCCTGAATCTGAACCCGTCCCAATCGTCTGTATCATCATCGTCCTCATCGTCGTCCTCGTCGGCGCTAGCGCTAGCGTGGCTATTCATATATGCTTTTGATTTTGAATTCCTCATTTTCGGACTGACAATGGGCAAAATACTTTCTTCGTCAAGCAAGATAGAAGGCCCCAGGGCGAATTTTCGTCTGAGAGCCTCGCGTTTCTCTCTAAGTTTTTTGACACGAGATTCGAGCTCCACCATCTCTTCGAACTCGATTTCTAAAGCCCTATTCGCTTCTTCTTTCTCTTCCTTCATCTGTGTATCTCCCGTTGCCATTATTTTGAATTGTGACCCGTCTTTTTCGGGCAGATCGGCATTCTCTCTTGAGGCAACAATACTTTCTGCGTTGGAAGGATGTCCCACGGCTGCGAAGCTCGGGGCGTTGACCACGTCGGCCTCAAAAGCTGCCCATTCTGCCTCGTCTAGATCTCTGAAAGAGCTGGTGTCAATCTTTGAGTTTTCGGCAACTTCTGCTACTCTTATGTCGACTTCCATAGCTCCTTCTGCTATCTTCGGTGTTTTGAGTGTTACAGATGTGGCCACTGAGCGGGTCGTCGACGCAAGTTTGGGCATGAGTGCAGCAGTTGAGAGCTCGCTACTGACGGTAGCGGCATTGTTGACGAGAAACACATCTCGTGTTGCATTTGGAGTTGCTGGCCGAGACGGAATCTGCAGCTCTTTGCCTTGAATTGGTGTTCTTGATGTTCGACGTCCTATCGGCGGTGTTTTTGGTTGGACCCTAATAGGATTCAGCATTGGACGTGTACTATCTTGATCACGTCCATCTGATTTCGATTCCGCCATGTGCCCCGGGTTTTGGGACCTGCTCCTTCTCTTCCGAAGACCTTCTTCCTCATCGCCATAGCTGGCTTCGCTTATAGTGCCCTCGTCGACCTCACCGTGTTTCCTCTTATACAGCTGGGCCACCATGTTGTCACTCGAGGGGTTCTGACTAAGGGATTCCACGCTTGATCCTACGCTTTTCGACTTTCGAGATTGTAGACGGTGATTAGCTGACAGGACATGAGCGTCCCATTGCGCCTCTGTTTTTACCAGTTCATGGCAAATATCGCAAAAAAGTTTCCCTGTGGGTGAGTATACAGCGGGCGGGTGAGACTTCTGGTATGCCGAGCGCTGCTCGCGAAAAAGAGCTCGAATGTCGGCCATGGCAGGGGATGATAGACGACAGAAGGAGATGGACAAATTGCTATCACTCAGTAGATGAGCATTATTACTCCGTATTTACTCCGTACAACGTACGGAGTACGGAGTAATAAGATACGATCGATTTCTGACCCACTATGGAGTACAAGCCACATTTCTTAATAAGCAGCCACATCTGCAAAGCAGTCTATATCGTTTAGCCGTTTTGTTCTACTGCGCGGATCGTACGTCACCTTCACCGTGGCAATGGCTCACCAAGAAGATGCAGAAAGCTCAATTGCCCCGTATCCAAGCCCACCTTCGTATCTGTGGAAAGAGTTTACCCATGATAAGTACACTCGAACACAGAATGTTCGCAATACCAGTGAATCTGAAGTTTCTCGGCAAACGCATTCGATAACTCCAAACATACTCGGAGGATTGGAGTATCTGAAGCCACCACCACCACCCGATGACGGAAAATGGAGATTGTTCGGACAACTGCACGATGTAAGTATATGAAAAACGATATGTTGAGCTTAGCTTGCACTGTATGCTTCACGCAGTTGATACCTAACCAAAGTCAGTTGAGTGATCGGTTGCCATCACTCGAAGACCATGGAATTGAGCGCCTTGGCCCGATGATACCCTCTACATCAGCCGAGAAAGATATTCATGCCAACAAAGTTTTTGAACTGAAGAAACTGTCAAAGTCTCTACTACTGAATTTCTTGGAGCTGGCTGGAATCTTGAGCACGAATCCCAATAATGCAACCGAGAAACTGGCAGATTTGCAAACTATCTTTTACAACATGCATCAGCAGGTCAATGAATGGCGGCCACACCAAACCAGAGAGGCTTTGATATCCCTACTTCAGAATCAGCTCGAAAAGACGCGCAACGAGACGCGGGCTCTCCAAGAAGTTACAGACAGCGTGCGCAGAACGCTCGTTGGATTTGCTGGCGTGCAATTTTTTGACAGCTCAATCGATGGCTTTGATACTCAGCCGAAGCTCAACGGCAGCGATTGGGCTGATAACGCATTAGACAGGTCATCACATGCGCGTTCGGGTGAGCTATGGAAGATAATGGATGATATATTTGAGTAGGACGCCCTTTTGTTACAAGAAAGAAGAGTTGCGGTTCATTTCTGTGATCCATATCAGGCCCTGGCAAAACTATGAAGCTGGTTAGGTATCATGCCACCGTAGTTGTGACTCGGCCAACCATACTGTAAACTTCAGTACCCAACACTCTTACTTTCCAACGCAATTGCTGATGTAATGCTTTGTTTTGCGCAGTGTGCACACCAGTCATCATAGGCACAACAGAGAGGCTATCTGCGAGACTTTTTACAGTAAGCCCGATGTGATACTTCACGACTCTTGAACTAGCTGTGCCAGGGCAATCCATTTTGAGTTTCAAGAGCACTAGTTCAAAATTCGTTAGATATGTGCATATATAAATTACGCACAAAATATTTTCATAACAAGTACTGAGGCAGACGCAGACTTGAAAGCCTAGATGCGACCAAGCAGCATAGCGGGACAATACATCAGATCAACCAATAAAAAACTAAGGGAAAATTGAGTATTGTACAAATAAAAATATCAATTCTGAGGCACAATTAGTCCACGGAAATCGCGAGCTATCAGGCGGAAGATAAGTTAGTAGGATGGGCTTCTGATGGTGGCTGACTCGAACGAGGTGAAACGGCATGAGGAATTCGCGGAACAGGAACCGGTGTTTGGGATGGCCTAGCAGGTAAAGCTGCGCTGTGTTGCTCCTGGTACTTCTCTAGCTCGCGTTTGAGAAATTGAAGATCATTTCGAGCTTGTGGTTGTTTTTCAAATACATCTCGGACAATCATCCATTCGTTTTTTTGCATTCTGGCAGCTTGCGACATCAAGAAGACAGCCGTTGGGCACAGCGACAACGGGCCGAGAACCTCTTTGGCAGCAGCTTCACCCTCCCGGTGTGCGCTTTCTTTGATGGCATCTTTGTTCGTGACCGTGTGGATATCAATAACTGGGGACACAGCTGGTAGGCCTGAGCTTGTATGTGGCGCTTGAAGTGGCACACATGCCGTTTGGACAGGTGCAGGCTGGGAACATAACGCGGATCCCGATAAAGGGGTTGTAGACGAAGGATTTCGTGGGGCGTCGCTGGCAATTTTGAGAGCCGTCGTAGCCGTAGCTGCGATATGCGAATCGTACTGCCGGGCCCAATTTGGTCCTCGAAGCCTCTCCATGGCCGCTTCATCGTTCCGATAGACAACAACCAGTAACAACATAGGGGCTGCTCTTGAGACAGGTATAAAGTTATCCTCCAGATTTAGCATGAACTCTGGATGACTACTTGTTCCGGCTGGTACGGGAACAAGATAGGTGTCGCGGACGTTGCCGACACCCTTCTCTCCAACAACCCCGTATCTCTTCCTTGCAGTGAAGTAATCAACCAATGAAAGAAATCCAGATGTTGCTGCATCGGTGGCCGGGGATAAGCTGGCCACAGTAACATCAGTAGGTGCGCTGTATCGTAAGCTACACAAGTATTCTGTCGCAATCTGTTCGTCAATGCGCCCAGCTACGGTGAGGGCTTTGGGAATAAGCGTGCTCCATGGTAGACCGATAGTTGTGGTGAGGTTGACTCCTCCGATATGCCGGGCGGTTGCTTGAAAGTTTGCTACCATGTTCATGGCAACACTCCCTTTCCAAACGATATCAGGGTCTGTATCATCCGACGGAGAATATGGTGGCGACTCATCCCCATCGTCCTGTAAAAGCCGGTCGACCTCGGGATCTGCCCCAGGTCCGGTGCTGCCAGTAGGTGGTTGCGAGTATGACGACCGCTGTGCGTGCGGCGTAATCGGGGACCGAACACTCGAGAATACCTTTTTTATATCGAAGCCTCCTCGAGCAGAATCGTTCTGTGTTTCGATGTGCAAACTTCCCTTTATCGATGCTTGCCTTTGTCCAGAATGTACCTGGGGTTCAACGGCGTTCTTGTGTTGCTCGTGGACTTGAGGTTTTGCAATCAAAGCCTCTCGATTACTCTGTCGCCGCAACGAGGGCGGTTTGTCCTCGCTGATCAGACTAGTATTGTCCTTCTCAACCAGCTCCTCCCCCTTGTGCGTGCGTCTGAGACGAGGAGCGTTGTCTTCCGTTCCCAGAATGCTCTGTCTTTCAGCTTGGGCTTTCATTTTTGCAGTCTTCCGTTGCAGCTCACTGGACGCTAGGTCGTCGCTTGTCATGACTGCTAGCATCGGGGGTGTCAGCGTCGACGCCAACAGTCGAGTGCTTAAATCGGGATTTTCCTTCAGATTAAAGCGAAGCGTTCGTATTTGCGCGCCGTAATCTTTGTGGCTGGGATGTTCATCGTGCACAGCCCTTTCAATCTGGATGGCGAATCGTTCTGCTACCAACTCAACTGTCTCATCGTCCACCAAAGTAATTTCGCCTTTCTTATGAAGCCCACCAAGAACTTCATACATGGCTCGGAAGAGACCGCGAGCAGGAGGCTGACGTGCATCGAGAAGGCCCGTAATATTTTCCGGTAGGTCGTCGGGTGGAATATAAATTGGGTAGTTATTTTTCTCGGCCAATTTTCGCTTTTGAGTCTCCTATACCACATTTCAGCCACGATGTCAACAGGGTGTTAGCATTTCTGGGGTAAGTTTAAGTTACCTTCACCTCCTGATCTTCGGAACCTGATCTTGACTTTCGCTTGATTCCTGCGGCTAGTTTCTGGTCTTTCTTCAGCTCAGGCGGCGGGGACGCTTTGGCAGAGTCTTCCCGGATGTCACTGTTTCGCTTGGGCTTCGCCTTTCGCCCACCCCTCTTCTTTTTCCCGGATGCCTTTTCTTCTTCGTAAAGCTTACGCCGTTCCTCCCAAGGCCTTTCGTTGTGTTCCATACCATTCAAAAGCTCTTTGTGGTTGTCGGGTTTGCACTGCTCGCAGAAATAATCCTTCGCAAGGTCTTCGCTGTAAACGCTCATGCCCATGCAGACATTGTGTTGCCAAGCGCCGCACCTGTCGCACGCAATCCATGGCTCGCCAGGGTCACCGTCCTGCTCAGTGGCGCCACAAACGCAGCGAATAACCTCTTCCTCAGATTCATCCTGCTTATCATCCGACTTTTTTCCTGCCTTCCTCCCTCTTCTCTTGGCTTCGACTGGTTGGCCGAGTTGCTCTAGCGCTTTGTGTTGGCCTTTTGTGCTTCGAACAGAGCGACGTGGCTCCGGATCTGCTACGATCATGTGTTAATAGCGATGACAACATGTATAGCTGGATTTGGCATGAGCCATGCACTAGGAGCTATCGTACTCACCGGCCATCTCGAACGCCACTGCTCTTGTTTTCAAAGGGCGCCTGGTCCTAATCAAAGAACCAACCGAACGATTGGCACTCCTCCTGGCGGAAGAAACCCTTGATGGAGCTACAATATATTTTAAGGCAGTCTAGACAACAACGAGGGTGAAGTCAACTCTCGAAGCCACCGCTTCGTAAAGCTCACTGTAGTTCCCGTCTGGTCCGTAGAAATGTCCAAGAAGTCCCTTGCAACAAGAAAAGTTTGACACCCGACAACGCAGAAGGCAGCAGCGTGCTTGGAAATAGTGTGAATATACCCGGTAATGTTTGCGAAAGGTTGGCGGTGCGACGCAAAGTTCGGGGGTGGAGGCAAATGAGATAACGCTTATGTAACAGCAGTTTATGCCTTATAATTCAGGTGAACATTTCGACGTTCATACGCGTCCTACCGCTTGCCTGGAGCTTCAAGCTGATAGCTCTGGTTTCCATGCACTACCAGCCCTAAACTCCCTTTCAGGAGCAGTAACTCAGATTCCTACAACCACAATCACCGGCTCATATATAAGGACTCGGTTTTCCAACTGATTGCTAACTTGCATCATGTCGAGACGATACGATTCCCGCGTATGTTTTGTTTCGTATGGAACTTAAAAATATCACACTCTAGATTGCACACGAAAGATATAACAAATACACATGAACTGATATCTTTCCAGACCACAATTTTCTCCCCAGAGGGCCGGTTGTATCAGGTCGAGTATGCGCTCGAGGCCATTTCGCATGCTGGAACAGCTATTGGCATTCTAGCTAAAGACGGCATTGTTCTTGCTGCGGAGCGCAAGGTCACGTCAAAGCTATTAGAGCAGGACACTTCTGCGGAGAAACTTTACATACTGAACGAGCAAGTTACAGCCCCCAATACAGAGTATAGCTGACTTAGGCTAATGATTTTTCAGTAACATGATCTGCGCCGTCGCAGGCATGACTGCAGATGCCAACATATTGATCAACTATGCCCGACAGGCTGCGCAACGATACCTCCTTACCTATAATACCGATATACCCTGCGAGCAGTTGGTGCGAAGACTGTGTGATTTGAAGCAGGGATACACCCAGCATGGTGGCCTGCGTCCTTTCGGGGTATCTTTCATCTATGCTGGATGGGATCCGCAACGGCAGTTCCAGCTATACCTTTCCAACCCCTCTGGTAACTATGGCGGATGGAAGGCTACCAGTGCCGGGGCGAATAATGCAAGCGCCCAGAGTTTGCTAAAGCAGGACTACAAAGAAGACTGCACATTGAAGGAAGCCTGCGGCATGGCTGTTAAGGTTTTGAGCAAAACAATGGACTCTACAAAATTGAGCAGCGAGAAGAGTATGTTCTTAACCCCCCACATGGTCGACCATGATCTTTCCTTCGATCTGCTAATATGTTTTTCGAAAGTCGAATTTGCTACAGTAGGGCAGACAAAGGAAGGCAAGATATACCACAGGTTATGGAGTGCAGATGATATCACGTCTCTGCTTAAAGAACATGATCTTGCCAAGGATGAAAGTGCAGATGAGAAGTAAAATACGGGCTTGACGTTGGTCCCAGCTGGATGGTGGCACCGGGTTCTAGTCCTTTGCCGATGTATTAATAGCTGCCGGAGAAATCGAGCTGTCTCAAGCATTGTATGCTTTCAATTCGCGGACTAACTTGACCATGAGATACTATTTTGATCAGTATCCACTACTCTTGTGATGAACAACAGCCTAAAACAACCTAAAGCTCTGTGGCAGAGATTGTGGTTGGTCAGACAACCGGAGAATAGCTTTATATTCTCAGGATCTGGAGGAAGCCCCTAAATTGCGATTACCCTCTTCTTCGTCCCGAACATGCCTGTAGCCACCAAGTTCTGCACTAGAACACTCTGGCGCAGTGCATGGCTTGTCACAATGATAGGTGTCTAGTCGTGGCCAGTATCTTCGGTAACTCCAGTAAGCGATGCTCCAGCCTATAAATGAGCCAACGCAGACATCGTACACATCGTGCCTGTAGTCCTGGCAACGTGAAATAGCTATCACCGTAGCTCCAAGTGTAGGCATGAGACATATCAACGCTCGTCCAAGGTCGCCCCTCACATGAAATGTCCATTTGTTCCCATCTAGCCTCTCCCCCGTTGTGGTTGGCATGGTGCTATCGCTATTTCTCAAAACAAACACTTTTAATTGGCCGCTCAGAAATAAACTGAGATAGCCAAGGCCTGCAAAAGCGAAGCTAGAGTGTCCGCTGGGGAAGGAACGCCAACCATCTTGAAGCTTGTGACGGTCTGTCTCAGTACAGATGGTATGGGAGACTAACGTGCCCAGAGGTGTATCCAAGGCAGGTTTGCACCGGGCAAGCAGGTCTGGCCGTGGACGGCCAACCATGTTCTTCACGATGTCCGTCAAGGCAGATGCAAGGAGTAATGCTATGCCGATTCCGAGTATTGCGACATGATGCTTGTGTAGGCTGGCGCCAGTGAGAGTGTTATAGAGAGCGATGGTGAGGAGAGGAATGAAAAGAGCATAGACAAAGTTCATCACTATTTCAGACCACATCAGTAGATGTGCATTAGGTATTGCAACCCCTTAATGTGTATTAAGGGTCACTTACAAGCCGGTACTCTTTCTATCTCAGCATGGGGAAAAGATATGTTGATGTCGTCAATAAAGAACATGCGGTGGAAAGGATCAACCCAAAATTCAGCCTAGGACGACATTAGGTTGGACATAGGTAAAGATAGCAAGGCTTGAAGAAAATACACTGACCACAATGTATATAGTTAAGAGTATTAAAAGTCCAAAGTAATCCGAGGCGTAAGTACTCTGCCATAACTTAGCTTATACTTCGTATATGTTGCATGTGTCGTAAGCATACTTTGCAAAATACTATCATAGTCCGCAAGCGCTGCTCATGCCTTCCGTTCAAATGGCTGGTCGATGGAGTCATTTCTATAGTCAACTACTTCTCACCGCATTGTCTAAGCCAGAATCATATCTGCAGTGTGTGATGTAAAACGACAAGCTGTATCGATTATTTAGAGCAGGTTCCCGGTTAGTAACAGATGTGCTGCTTTTTACACGGGGACGATTTCAGTATTCTGCCGTAGTTAACCGCGAATTAAGTCACGTGTGCCTGTGTGTCTACTATATTCGACCGTGTGCCTAATCGTGCCACGCCCCACTATAATTCATGACCCACTTAAAAAGTGCACCTATTATTAAAATAGGTGCTGACTAGCCAAATGCACTTACCAGCCAAAAGCTCAGTATTACCACAAAATCAGGTCTTTCAACGAAATCAGCCAATGCGCCACCGCTACTAAAGTTATAATAAAACCAACTAGCTATCTGTGTTGCCTTGGTTCCGGGCTTCCCAGCGTGCTACATTTTGGGCTGCCTTGATCCTTTGTTGTTCTTCTTTAATCGTTTTGTTTTGTGCCCTTATAAGAGCCTTCTTTGCCTTTTCTTTTGCGTCTATAGCTAAATTTAACTGCATTTCGCGTACGTCTTTAATAGTAAGCACCCCTTTGTTTTGTAGGCGTTGGTTCTTTGCTAGGTGACGCCTTAACCGCACTACCTTGCGGGCGCAGTATTGTTATAAGTTAAGTTTAAGCCGACTTAATAAAGTTTGTTGCTTTATAGCTGCCTGCTTTAAAAGGGCAACGTTGTTAAGTATATTTTTAGTACTACTATTATTTTAAAGGTTAATTTTTACTTTGTTGCTTATTTTATATATTTAGCGTAAAATTGTAGGTGTCTTAAATAGTAAAGATAGTAAAGTAGAGCGACTTATTTAAAGAAGGGTTAATAGTTTTTTACTAAACTTTTAAAGTATAACTTAACAATTTAATAGTATAATACTAGCTTTTTAAAATGCGCTTAGAATAATGCTTCTTTTATATGCTAATTAGCGTATAGTAGTAACTAATTTAAGAAGTTTTACTTATTAATACTATTTACGCCTTTAAAAAGATAAGTTACATTATATTTTAAATAAAAGTGCTTTAATAGTAAGTAATAAAGAAAAATATACCTTAAAAACACCTATTCTGGCCGTATAGAGTAATAAATTAAGACTCTTGCGGGATGCTATATTGTTATATAACCTACCTTACTTTTCCTAACTAATTAGATATAGAACAATTTATGCCTTCTATTACTACTTATACACTTTATATATATAAAAACCCTTTTTTCTTCTCTCTTTTTAAATAAAAGAGATAAGTAAATACGCATTTAAAGAATTAATTAGTTATAAAGATATATAGTATACTTATAAAGTTGTAAAGGGGGTGGTATGCAATGCGTGGTCACAAAGGCTTAACCGGTTTGTACTATTGTATTAAGACTTCAACTTAATGAACTATAGGAGACTAGTAGGCGAAGGCCTGCCAGCTAATATATACGTGGCTAGAAGATGCAGTGTAGCGCAAACCTAGTGGGGCGTGGCACAGCTAAGTGGCTGTGCTAGTCCTGTGCAACGTGTTAAGATAGTTTGTTAAGTCCGTCGCTTAGTAAGCGACTGGTTGCCGAACCGGTGCGTAGGGACGCGTGTGTAGAATACCCTTACACTATCCCCCCCCTCCTTAGGTAACGCCCCCGTTAGCCTAAAGGTGCACACGCGGCAGCTACTTGTTCGTTAAAAAACCTCCCCTTGTAGAGTTAGGAAAAAGAGTTAAGCGCTCCGGGTTATTAGCTGTCGCCGAGCGGTCGCGGACCGCTTGCTTGTGCGACTGCATTCGGGTAACGTGGAAGCGTACACGTACTGCTTGGTCTATGGCGGCAGTAAACGCCGGATCCTGCCTAATGCACGGGTTGTCCTGTTCGTTAGAGCTCTCTAGGAGGCGTGCAGCTTGGATCCTAGTTAGGGAACGCTTAGGTTGCCGCCGATAGGTGTTGTAAGGGGGCTAGCCTTAGACACTAGGTGTATAGGAGTGCAGTATACGCTAACCGAAAACGGCGGCGCAAGGCTTGCAACTTCTAACTACTAGCAGGGCAAGATAAAGGCAATAGCGGCTGTTTATTACCCGCCGATTATAGAACTATTGCCTACTAGATAGTAAAGGCGGTCTACTACTAAGACGTTCTTTTATTTAATTTTAAACGTTTCTTACCTTACTATTAAAGTAAGGTTAAGTAAGTTTTTAAGATGCATTTAGACGTTTAATAACGCGGCTTCTTTATTACCTTAAGGTATAAAAAAGCAGGTGTATTCTATAATTTAAGACGAATTTGTCTGCACTTATAAAACTACTCTTGCCTCTTTAGCCCTTTTTTCTTTAATTCTACTTGCATAGTAGGTTAATGTAATAGTTTGTAACTTTGTATAGCGGCTAGCTAACAATTGCCTATAGACAATATTTAACTAAAACTGCTTTTAAGTCTTAATAGACTTTTTTATAAATGCAAACCTTATAAAACGCTCTTTCTAGGTATATATACTATCTCTTAAAAGCGTAGGTCTTTGCTAGTATAGCGTTTACTAAGTAATAGCTAACTCTATAGTAGGCTTTATGTTTAAACTATATTCTTAAGGCTTATCTAGACATTTACTATAAATTTTTATATATAGCTATGCTAAAGAACCTAGCGTGCTACGTTAGTTATATAGCTAATAATACGTTATGCTTACTAGTAAGTACGTTAACTTATATACGCTAGTAGCTAATTGCTAATTAATAGCTTCTTAAAAAGATTAAGGGCTTAGCTTAATATATTTAAGAAGTTTTAGCTAGTATAAATAAGTTGCTACTTTAGCGGATAATAGTTAATAATATTGTTATAGTGCTAAGCGATTATATAGTAATCGCCTAAAGGTTAATAGCCTTAATAGTAGTAACTAAGGAACTTAGCCGCGCCTTATAAGAAGACAAGTTAAAGCTTTTAGCAACTAACTAGCGCTTTTAGCGCAAACGTTTTAAGATAGCATAATAGGCTGCATTATGCCTTAGTATCCTTTACTAGTACTAGCAAGAGCTAGAGCTTGCCTTAACGCTTGCGTAGTAGTTAGCAAAGGTAGCCTAGCTTTTGCTGCTAACATTCTTAGACGTAGGCATACTATTATAGGCGTAGACCTAAGTTGCTACTACCCTTAAAGCAATAGCAAGTCCTTTAATCCTTATTGTTAAGTTATTGCTAACTTATTACCTAGGCTAATCCTTGTTCTATTATACTTAGCCTAGCCTAGCGCGCTGCGGCTGTCTAAGCTAGCTGTAGCGGCACGCTTTACTATACTATAAGAGTAAAAGGGCCGCCTAAGCGAATTCTACAAACTATAGTAGCCTTAATTAAGCTAGCTTAGATTAACTAGGTAGTAGTCTTTCTTTAGCCGCTACCTTTAGCGGCGCCTAGCAAGCGACGGTCTTACGCTAAGTTGCTAATCTTAGCTAAGCGCTAAGACTATTCTTAGTGCTATAGCTAGCGGTAGTAAGGTAGTTATAGTAGCTAGTAGTAGTAGTAAAGTAGCATTTAATAAAAGTGTGCTAGCGGGTAGCTAGTTAGCGGCTAGTAGTAGCTATATACTAGCTAGCAAAGGCTTGCTTAGTAGTAAAGAGAGGGATAAGAAGGATAGTATTAAGGAGAGAGATAAGGGGGTAGAGAGGATGTTTATAAAGAAAGATAGTAATAAGTAGCTATTAGCTAAGTAATAGCTTGCTAACGGTATGTTTTAGGTTTATAGCTCTAAAGGGCGCCCTTAAAGCTAGAATAAGTAGTTTATAGTATACAATTATATAAAAATAGTAAAAGTAGTCGACTAATAATTAGCTTATATATAGCTAGCTATTACTTTATAGTCTTTTTATTTCTTATAAGTACGCTTTATAGTCTTTTAGTAAGACTATAACTTATAGCTAGCGTACGCTAGGTGCCTTTTTAGTTCCTAGGTATTATACTTAGCTAGCTAGCCTTTTTATTTTACTAAGAACTAGGTCTACAACCCTTTGCTAAGGTAAATAATAATATCTTTAACCTTATACTCCTTTTAGTCTTTTACTATTTTTAAGAATAAAAGCTCTTCCTTATCTTTTACTATAGTAGTCTATAGCTTAAGGTAAGAGACGTAAAACACGTTATGTTAGCGTGCGTATTATAATAGCAAA
>NW_014040796.1:0-19673 GCF_000143105.1 Grosmannia clavigera kw1407 | reverse complement strand
CGGCAGTCTGCGCACAGGCCACAGCACGTGCTAGCGCACGGGCCAAGTAGAAACGGGGTCGCGCCTGTCCTGCGCACTTGGTGCGCTAGAGGTGCGCCTACGATAAAGAGTGCCTCCCGCACTCCCTTAGAGTGCAGAAGGCAAGAATTAGCTATTGAATATACGGCTGCTTCCTCCTGTTAAGAAGATACCTTCTTGCCTGCCTGACTTACCTGGCCTACCTAAGTATACCTTTAACAATAGCCTTTTAAACAATTATAGGCCTATATAGCTAAGTAGGGCGGAAGCTTTATAGTAAGGCGGATTCTAATGCTTGTGTTAAGTAATTATAAGTTATATAATATGCGGGTAAGCCTTAATTAGTTAATTAAGGCTCTACCTTATGCAGAGTTTTATCCCTTAAAATAGCTACATCTTCTCTACTCTTCTTTAGTAATACAACCAACTAAGTCTTAATAAGTAAGCAACAACTTAATAGCTTAACACCTTCTTTAACCTTTATATTAATCCCTTTAAAATTAAGTATGTAGGGGGGATATAACCTGTCCCTTAAATATATTATCTTATAGAGTACTTTGTACTCTGTACTTTACTTGCTTTAAATGTAGCAGTATAGAGTAAAATGTAAGATATATTATACTTATATTTAATCCTTACTTTGTGTAGTGCACAGTTATTATATACGAAGTATGTGCTTTAAAGCAGTTATATTATATTAACTAGGCATAATGTTTACTTATCTAAGAAAGCTAAAGTAAAAGCGTCGAAGTACGAAGTACTATGTAAATGCATTTAGAGTTGCCTTTACTGCATCTTTATATTATAGGGTACTCTGTACTCTTTATACTGCATAGTGTACATGATAACAAATTCGTTGGCACTTGGCTTGTAAAAGCACAGGCGTTGAGGAGGCTAGATTCCGTACCCCCTATACAGAGTATATACGGAAAATAGACTCTGTAGTTCCTATGTATTGGAGGCATATTAGTGGGGATGAGAAAGCATGGGGAATGTATCTTATACGAAAATGCGGAGAAACTTTTGGATAGTCGCGAAGTTGAGGGACAATGCGGGGAGCGAGCCATAAACACCATGTTGCCAAGAAAAAAAAATTGAGTACGAAGTACTCCGTATCACATACTTTGGTCCGAATACGGGGTGATTGAAAGGAAACCCTTAATAAGATCGGCACATGCAAGAGGACTCTTAGATGCCTCGGGACGATGTCAACCGAGTTTTTATAAACCCTCCCTCTCCTAGGGCTTTTGCTTCTGATTGCAATCGACATTGCCCCGCATTCTCATATTGTAGATTTCCCCGAAGTCACCTGACCTCGGCCGCCGAAATCACTAGATAAGACGAAGCCCTAATCTGCGCGCACATTGCGCACAGTCTGGTCTTCAGTCAACTACCCTACGAAATATCATCATTAGATCTTCTGAAGGCCTTAGAGCTTACTACGATACGTGCAAGTGGTCCGGACGTATATCCCGAAAGGATTACCGTACGGGTCTTACACTGGTACAGCGCACACACGAAGTGGCGCGCTACAGGCTAGTGGTGCACGGAGTAGAAGCCACAGTATGGCACAGTGCGATAATTCAATGCCATTGCCCATACGTACTCGTACGGAGTACCATTCAGTGGCATATTACCAGCCGTGTCCTGAAGCCAATCTTACATGCATGACTTACTGCAACCTTACAGCTAAACAGTAAAACCTTGCCTAAGAAAATACTACACTAAACTCCGTACGTCGTACGCAAAGAAGAAACGGCATGCCAAGGATGCCATGAACCTTCAAGAATCAGACACATTATTATACGAGACGTGTTTTAGTTTGTAAGCTACAAGCTGTAAGCTAAGGAAACAAAAAAACAGACCGAGGCGTGTAAAGCTGTACAGGTTTTTTTTCAGTATAGGATAAATTATATGATCATATCAGATCTGTTTCTGTCGTGTTTTCTAAAGTCAAAGCGTTGTGCGCAGCCAAAAGAGCCTTTTTTGTGCGATACTTTCCCCCATAAATTTGATGTTATGCGAGGCGCATAGAACCTTCAGGTCGCGGTTGCGACGCGGTATTACCGCTTAGAAGCGACTTGTAAAACCAGTTGGCAATGCGAACCGTAGGCTCGTCGACTGTACGGGTGACAATATCGGCCACCCAAAGTGTGACGGGCAGGAGGATTATGTGAGGAAGCAGAAATGATATTTCGAGGCCCATCGGTCCAATCCTTGGTAGTGGAAAAATGTTCACATAAGAAGCAAGCATCAACTTGTCAGTGTCAGTTTGACGAATCCAGCCAACCATTGCATACACACGATCCCCCAAAATACACAGGATTGGCCCGTGAACAAGATAGAGAGAGTAAGATATGCGGCCGAGATATTGGCAGAACTGTGTCTCGTAAAATTGACGAAGCCAGGGAATTCGCGGAACACTGGATACTAAGAGATTGGCGGCAAAGAACAGATAAAACCATTTTGGATCGAAAACAGCTTGTGGCTTGAGGAAAGACAGCCAATACCAGCCGGGATTGTTGCGTAGCTTCTCAATGCTATTTGTCTCGGACGGAACGCCGGCGAGATACATACTGATGATGAAGAGTGTGTAGTAGATGGCCTTCTTATAAGGTTCCAAACGGCGCAAAATGGTCGGAAATTCGGGGTCAGACCGCTGTGCCATCATGTCAAGATCACACTGCAACATGCCCATGACAAACAAAGCGCAATAGTAGCCGTCCGCGACATACAAAAAGTAGAATGTCAAGCCTAGCATGCAGCAATGGCGAGCACGGGTGGTGATACGCGCAAATGACAGGAGGGCGCTGAAGACGACGATAGAGCCCCGCATCTCGAGCGGGATGGACCAGAGGTGGTTGTTGTAAGTGACCCAGATGAAACCCTCTTTAAAAACGAAGCTGAAGTTCTTGAACTCCACATACCAATTCCACCATTCATCAAATATGCTGCCCTGTTGAACACAACACGAAGTCCATATGCCGAAGACGTGCCATGAAGTGACATAGACAAAAGTGGTGACGATAATGGGAAAGTAAAGTCGAATCCAGCGGCGGAACATGGATGAGGCCAGGTTGTCGAGGAGGCGGACATGCTCACCAGCATGAATGAGGGACAATGGCTTGGCGGCGAGCACGTAGCCAGAGATGACATAAAAGGTAGCTACGGCCATGTGACCACCAGTAAAGAAGTTTCTTACACCAGGCAGTGTCGCAAAGCGGTACTGGCCATTATAACCATAAGCATTTTCGAAGATTTGGTCGTCCCCGAGTAGGCTGGCTGCGTGCGCCCAAAGCTGGTGATGATGTATGTAGACGAGAAAGGCGGCGAAGCCGCGGAGGCCATCTAGATAGGCTGTGGGTCGTAGGCTCCGTGGGCCTGAACCGCTAGCAGTTCCGCTTCCAGAAGCTCTGATGCCACCACTGTCTGCATTTGCTGCCGGCCAGAGCAGTGTCCGTAGCCACCGTAATTTTCGTTTGGCGGGGGTGATGATTGCACCGCTGGTTTCCCAGGTGGCAGATTGCCACGGCATGAGCTCCCGTGTCTGGCTAGCCATGCCGTCACGATCGAGCAGGCCGTCTTCTAGATTCGAAGGCATTGATGAGAGGAACAGATACTAAGCTAGGGTGTCGCGTCGATTCGTGTGGGGTGTGGGGTGTTTAAAAGAATATCGCATGCGGCCATCAAGAAAGGAGAAGGATAGAGAGTGGCGGACCAAGAAGCGAACAATGGTAAAAGAAGAAGAAAAAAAGAAAAAAAAGGCGTGGCTGGGTTGGATACTGTGTACTTCGTAAGGAGTGTGTACGATGGTATTCCGCGATACCAACATTCGCACAAGGAAGCGAAGCAAACAGCCGAAAGATCGACGCTAAGGATTTTACGGCACACCAGACACGTAACTCCGTCTCACTATAACGTAAGATACATTGCAAAATTTATTTTCGTGATGAAACAAAAAATAACAAAAAAAAATACGAGTGTGAGTACTTGTACGGAGTAGGGCATTATGGAGTACGACGTACGGAGTACATCCCCCTTGATACCCCTGTTCTCAAGTCACGGGTTGGTGCTAGTGTTCATTTTTGTGGCAAATAGCAGACATTTACGAGTGAGGGTGGAGCCCAGGTCCGGACGAGCTGTCATTCCAGGATCAGATTGCGGCAGTCATTCGATACACTCTTCTGTACGGAGTATGCACGGAGTACTCTGTACATCGATAGAGTTGTACATAGTATATTTGTTCGCGTTCTGGTGCACAGAGTACGTTACGAGTAAGGACAAGACTGACTGACGCCAAATCGGATGCAGATGAAAGAGACGCAGACGGCGATGAGATTATAAGACGAACGTGTGAGAGGTTCTCCGTAAGCACGTAAATCTAACTAGTGCTAATAAAACAAAGACATTTTTATCAAGAATAATCAGTTACAAGAAGAAAAAGGAAAAAGATGATACCATGTATTCTACGGAGTACGTCGTACGGAGTAAGAAGAGAAAGAGAAAGTACGGAGTACGGAGTAAAGCTGGATTAAACGCAAGACCTAGTTCTTCAGTTCCCACCATCTTAGAGTCTCCCATCTTATCACAAGAAACAAGATTATCAGCAATGTACGGAGTCTCTTACGAAATATGTATGTATCTAAGCATGATTCCTATCATGTACGGAGAAACATACATAGCTCCTACGAGTATCCTACGAGCACGGAGGATGTACGGGGTACTCCCCGACTTCTTGTTGTGAATTCGTTTGAAACGCCTGGCATTTTAGTGTTTCTTGGTCAGTTGCACTTAAATTGCGGATCAGGGAAGGACACCAGTGTACTCCATACTCGTACATAAATCTTTAAAGAGTCTCCGTACACATCACCACAGTATGTATCTTACTACGTAGTTAGAAAGATAAGTCTACATTTTAGTAGCATGAATAGTATCCAGCGATACCGAGTAATCGGCCGTAAAACTGCTGTGATTGGCCACTTCTCTCTGGCAGATCCAGATAAGTGCGGAGTACTCTGTACGAGTACCTATCTTGCACAAAGACGCTTTTCTACATTCTCGTAATCCGTATGGAATAAGGTCATGCACTGGCACTTACTATGAGTGGTGCTTATGACACTTAAGTGCGGATACATCATTTTACTTGTGAACCACGAGCTTCGCAAGACATCTACGACGTACGATATGTACTTCGTATCTCGTAAGGAGTTCACTTACGCAATACTTGCGCGAGGTTGTATGCATGAGTGAGAAGAGTAACAGAATACGGAGCAGCAGTACTACTCCGTACGGAGTAAGTACGGAGTACGGTAAAAGAAATAGACGCACGTGCTCCCTACTCGGGACTTGATCGTAACACGTCATCTTGTATTCGTGAAATGCACGGCTGCATGCGTCTTATTCGTACGACGAATATTACATATTATAGTACGTCGTACACAGCAGCGACCAACGATCGATGCGGCTGCATGACCGTACTTGTGCTAATATCACTGACTGCTAGAGTAAGCGGGAGTTCGTACCTATGTGAGCATTTAGACTTATCTACGCCTGCATGCCGATCGTCGTCCTGAAAGTACTCCGTACTAGGGTGCATACTCCGTATGTACTCAGTACTCAGTACTTTTTTTTCCAGATTCACACGTACTTCGTATCTTACATAGTAAAGGACACTGTTCGGCCGCTGAGCGCAGACCACATCTATTATATCGCTGTGTTTTTGTTCATGCAGATTACAAACGGCTCGGCACATGCTACATATGTGCAGCCAACACTGGAACGGTGCTGAGGTATTACCCAGTTTGCCGCTTTTTTGGGAGTCAGCCATCGTCGCTGCTCGCAGGATCCGCTTGCTGTTTTTATGATAACCCAGGAATGCCTACGCGTGCGGAGTACAGAGTATGTACTCCGTATCTTACATATGACGTAGTTGGGGTTTGAGCGAATGTGGCCTAGCCCTCCTCCGCTACACCACTCGACCAACAAGGATCTTGATTAGGAAGGGTGTCTGTCTTGGCATTTTCCTTGTCTCCACGCACCTGTTATTTACACACCCGCCTCCCCTTTTCATTTGCGTCAGTGATGGGCATTGGTACAAAGCTTGTGAAAACCCTTCTGCAATCTTCTTGGTCGGCCCCTTTTTTCTCGCTCTGCTCCTTTTGTTTTCTGCTCTCGAACTCTTGCCGCCTTCTTGGTAAACTGAATCTTGCTCGGCTACGGAGTACGGTTCCGAGCGGCTTCCATCTGTCGTTTCGGCCACATCTCCGCGTTGATATTTTTAAAAGTGCGCCCGCCGTGTCTCGATCCACCTGTCTCCTGAGTTGTTTGCCGTTCCCTCCCACTCTCAATGTGTGGGCATTCCTACAAAGCAGACTAAAGCATTTAGTGCTCTACTCCCACCTCTCTTTCTGTTCCCCCCGTTTTGTCTACCATCGTCTTTTTCTTTGTATCTGCTCGTCGCCTACTTCGGATCTTGGCCACCATGTCCATAGATTCGTCGCGATCATCTCCCCTCCTAGAGAAGCTCACACCACCGGGCTCTCCAAGATCACCGACATCAGCGTTCGCCTCCCAATTTCGGTCACATATTCCGGCATGGGTACCAAATCCAGTTGTGCAAGCCGTTGAGATTGCATCTGTGACGATTTGGCCGATACTGGGCCCTGCGTTTAAAACCATCTATTTGCACCTACTTTCTTGCCTCGCTCTAATCTCTTCTTCTCTCAAACAATTTCGACTTCGCAGAATTACGGCCATCTATCTAGTCGTTGTCACTTTTTGTTTTGTCATCTACCTTGGATCCGGCAGCTCCGATATCCACAGAAAGGTCGCCAACCAGACTGTTCGCAAGCCTGGCCAACCACTTCCGGGCCAATACAGACCTCGGTTAGATTTTCCTCACAAAATATGGCAAACTTGGAAAGTCAATCCTCTGGAGTTTGAACAACGTGACAGGGACACGTCACATTCTTGGTTGGAGCGCAACCCGGACTATCGCTTTGAAGTGCTCACTGATGGCAATGAACTACCGTATGTCGAGTACCATTTCGGACCCGAGGGCTTCAACCGTCCGGATATCGTCGATTTCTACCGCAATGTCCGCGCCACCATAGTTCGCGCCGACCTCCTGCGCTACATGATTATGTACGCAGAAGGTGGTGTGTATGCTGACATAGACGTTGAGGCTATAAAGCCTATGTCGAGGTTTATACCGGACCGCTACAACGTGCGTGACATCGATATGGTTGTTGGTGTCGAAATTGATGAGCCGGATTGGAAAGACCACCCTATTCTGGGTCCAAAGTCCCGTTCTTTTTGTCAGTGGACATTCATGTGCAAGCCGCAAATTCCTGTTATGATGCGCCTCATCGAACAGATTATGCACTGGTTGAATGGCGTCGCGCAGCGGCAGGGTGTATCAATATCGGAAGTTGTTTTGGACTTCGATGAAATAATCACGGGCACTGGTCCATCCGCTTTCACTGAAGCCATACTGGATTATATAAACGAAGGACGTGCCGGCAATAATCTGGTCTCCTGGGACCATTTTCATGACCTCAGCGAATCAAAGCTTGTCAGTGGTGTACTGGTGCTCACAGTTGAGGCCTTCGCTGCTGGACAGGGACATTCTGATTCTGGAAACCACGACGCCCGTGCCGCCTTAGTCCGGCACCATTATCACGCTTCTAACTGGCCTAGCCGGCATCCTCGTTACAGGCACCCAGTGTATGGCGAGGTAGAGAAGTGCAACTGGAACGACGACTGTGTCCATCAATGGGATGCAGATGTTGCGGCATTTAAGAACCTGCCAGAGAACGAACAACGTCGCCTTATCGAAGAGCACGAACGTCAAGAGAAGGAAAAAGAGGAGGAGGATAGACGAAGACTAGAACAACAGGAGGAGGAGGAACGACGCAATCGGGAAGACGAGGAAAATCGTCGTGCAGCCGAAGAAGAAGAGCGAAACAGGCGCGAAGAACAAAATAAGTTGGAAGAAAAGGCAAACAACAAGCCCGCAACTGCGGATGAGAAAAAAACAGAAACCGAGCGCGAAGGCAAGCAGCAACAAACCTAACAATGAAGTCCGCAAAGGCCTACTATCTATTCATGAAGCTATCGTATATGCGAGGTATCGATGTTACAAAAATTTGGAACATTTAGGAGAGAATGGAAACATTCTCATCATGTCCTTTGGATAAGAAGAGTATTGGAGATGGTGGCCCTCAACTAATGACTGTTTTATATACTAATGTGTGGCCTCTGGTTTCCACGATCTCGTTCTTATGTTGGTCTACGATTTGGAAGATGATGGGGGGCGGGGCGGAGGGGAGGCTACTTGCCAGAGTTTCGGTGCACTGCCAATTTTTCTGTTATTTTGTCCATTGTCCATTGTCTGTAAGGGGGGAGAGGGGGGCTTCCGCCCCTTCCATACAAGCCTTGTACCATTTATTTGTTCTTTGGTTATACCTAGTGTCAGACTAGAGGAGTATTTATTTTTGTGATTAGGGTTGCGCGGCGTCTTACGGCATAGAGATATATTAAACAGTGTCTACATACGGAGTACAACCCGACCATCCCTACAAAAGCTGAGTCGACCATTGTGGGTCTATTTGTAGGTCTTTTCAATTAGTAAACCTTGCCAAAAAAAAATTACTGCCTTAGGCTCGTCTTTTATATCTTATACTATACTAAGGGGTAGTATAAGTGCTGCGAAGGCGATGGTGTTAGGCAGGGTTATAAAATCAGTACTTTAGTCTAGTTAAAGCCTAACTAATTTAGACCAAATCTAACTAATACTAATTAGTACTTTAAAAATCTTAACTAATACTAGGACTAAGACTAATAACTAAATAGACTAATTAGTTAACCAATTAGTATTTACTTCAAGAAAACTTTAATAAAACAACTATAAATAACTAAGTAAATAAGTAACTAAGTAACTAAATAACTAAATAATTAAATAACTAGTAACTAAATAACTAAAAATATATTTAATCTTCTTTAAATCCCAAGTTCTTCTTAAGCTTATTATTAAAGTCTTTAATTTTCTAACTCTTTAATAAAAGAACCTTTTTAACAGTCTTTAAAAATAGCTTACTCCTAAGTTTAGTAATAATATTATTACTAATAAAAAAACTTTAATAGCAGCTAATGTAGCTAGAATAGCTAAGTACTACCTAGCTAATATGCTTAAAATGGAATATTTTAAAGTATTATTAGCCTAGTATATTAAAGAATTAGTCTAATATTAAGTAAGCTTTAGTTAATTATTTTATACTTTATATTAATAGTTTATAACTTACGTTTTAGCCTTTCTCTACTTTTATAAGGTATAAAATATGTTTCTTTTTTATATTAGTCTTTGTCCTTTTTTAAATCTAAATTGTTTTTTAAATTGTTATTTAAATTATTATTTAAATTATTATATAAGCCTTTATTTAGTTTATTAAAAGATATATTTATAAGAAAGCTATTAACCTTATTTTTAACCTTTAATAAATAGTTAGTTATATAAAGTAAGTATTTATAAGGGATATATATTATGTATAGTTATAAAGGCTTTTAAACTGGTTTATACTATTATATTAAGACTTTAACTTAACAAACTATAAAAGACTAGTAGGCAAAAGCTTATAGTCTAATTTATACGTAAACAAAAGGTGCGTAATAGCGCAACCTTATAAGAGTATAGCATAGTAAAGTAGCTATACACTACTCTATGCATGTATTATAGTAGTTTGTTAAGTTTACCGCTTAGTAAGTAATAGGTTGTAAAACTAGTATATAAGGCATGTGCGTAGAATACCCTTATACTATCTCTTCTTTTTAAAGGTAACGCCCTTATTAGTAATAAGTGTATACACGGTAGCTGCTTACTTATTTAAAAAACCTTCTTTAGTAAAGTTAAGAAAAAGAGTTAAGTACTTTAGGTTATTAGCTATTACTAAGCAGTTATAAACTACTTACTATATAACTGCATTTTTATAATATAAAAGCGTATATATACTGCTTAGTTTATAGCAGAAGTAATTGCCGAATCTAGCTTAGTAAAAGGGCTATCTTATTTTATTAAAGCTTTTTAAAAGGTATAAAGCTTAAATCTTAAATAAAAAACACTTAGGTTATTGCTAATAAGGTATTGTAAAAAGGCTAGCCTTAAATACTAGTTATATAAGAGTGTATAGCGTGCCAACTAAAAATACTAGTATATAACTAAGACTTTTAACTTGTAACAAGCTATAGCTTAATATAAGTCCTCGGCTCTACTCTTAGCCTAGAATAACTAGGTTAGCCAAGCTACGTAACCCGCTACGCACCCTATAAGAAACTACGGTAAGATACCTTGATTAAGCATAGGAACTAAGAGGCACCAACAAGCTTCTACCTCTTGGCTATAGACTACTCTATGCTATGCTTGCTAGTAACTTACTTAGGTAAGAAGTAAGAGCTAGTTAAAAGAGACTTAGTAAGGTATAAAGAAACGGAAGGAGCTACTCAAAAAAAAAAGGTAAGCTTACGTATTTAAATATCTTTCTTCTTTTTTAGCTTAGTTTTTAACTAGTTTAACTTACCTAACAGTAACTTTTCCTATTAGGCTAGACCCTTATATAAAACTAAGCTTAATTCTTTAAACTTTTTAAATACTCTCAAACTCTTAGTACTTTTTAAAGCAATCTTTTAAACCTTTAAACCTTAAGCTTTTATTATACTTTTTATAACCTTTAATATACAAATCTTATCGATAACTACCTTAGAAATACTTAACCTTAAAGCCTTAGTTTATAGCTTTTTTATATACTAACTTTATCTTAAATTAAAGCATTTTTTAACTTTTTAAAAGTAAAAGAAGACTCTCTTTTACTTTAAACCTACTATAAATCTTTTTATAAACTAGACTATTATATATACCTTTACTAGCCTTTAACTTATAAGTAGTACTATAATAGCTGCTATACTAAAACTAAGAACTAGTAGCTTACTTAGTGTAAGGGTTGGTGTGCAATGCGTGGTCACGAAGGCTTAATTAGTTTGTACTGTTGTATTAAGACTTCAACTTAACGAACTATAGGAGACTAGTAGGCGAAGGCCTGCCAGCTAATTTATACGTGGCTAGAAGATGCGGTGTCGCGCAACCCTAGTGGGGCGTGGCACAGCTAAGTGGCTGTGCTAGTCCCGTGCAACGTGTCAAGATAGTTCGTTAAGTCCGTAGCTTAGTAAGCGACTAGTTGCCGAACCGGTGCGTAGGGACGCGTGTGTGGAATACCCTTACACTTAGCTACTCTTAAGCACTTTATACCTATAGCCTTCAGACGTTTACTTATTATACTTAGTTTAAACACTCTTTTTAGCTTTACTTTTACCCTTACTCTTACTTTTACTCTTACCTTTAACGTTTACTTAAAAAATACTCTTTTAAATATTCCTTATTTTTTTAGCAAAAGGATTATAAAGTATAGTCTTTAAGCGTAAAAAGCAAGATCTAAATTAATAGCCTTACTATTAGCCTTCTTACCTTTTAGTTTATATACCTTTTTACTTATTTAAACTTATAAGCTGCCTTTTTAGTAGCCTTTTTTATAAAAGCAACGTATAAAAAAACTAAAACCTTAACTTCTTTATAGCTTATTTAAACTCTATCTTTACTAACTTAAACCTAGCCTTTTAATCCTTAAACTAACTTTATACACTAAATTAATAGCTTGCTAAGACCTTTACCTTATTTGTACTTTAATTTAAATACCTTCTTACTAAAGCTAGACTAGTTTTTACCTTTAAACTAGTTAAGAAAGGCTACTTAAAGAAAGCTCTCTTACTAAACCTTTACTATACCTTAGTTGCTACTTAAATCCTTAATAACTATTAAGGATATATATATTAGCTTTTTATAGTTAGCTCTTACCTTAACTTTTTAAGTTATATAGATTAAATCTAGCTTAAAAGGTAAGGCCTTAAACAATCTATTTTAAAACTATAAACTTAAACTTACTAGTTTATACTATAGTAGGCTGCTTATTTAGTAAAGAAAAAGACTACTATTATACTAAAGGCTTTTACTCTTATTATAGTAAAAATAGCTACTTAGAATTTAACTATTTTGAACTATAATTTACTCTTTTATACTTTTATCTTATAAAAGCTAAAAAAACTTATTATAAAGAAACCTACCCTTACTATATTTAAATACCTAAAACCCTTTAAAGTATTTAAATTAAAACTAAAGTTAAAAAACTAAGTACTTATAAGTTAAGTTTTACCTAAAAGCTTATAAAGATAAAAGCAGTAAAAAACCTAAAATCTAAGCGTAGAATATATTTAAACAAATTCTTAAAAAAAACAAATATATACTTATTTATTAACTTTAGCTACCTTTACTATATTACTATCTTTAAGCAACTAGTATTCTACTTAAATCTAACTACCTTTTTAATTCTTTCTTAACTACTTAAATAAGTAGCCTTTTAAAAAAACCCTTTTATTATTAATAAGGTATTTACCTTTATACTTCACGTTAGTAGGTTTTCATAAAATACTTTAGCTTATAATATCCTTAAGTAGTTAGACTTTATAATCCTTAGCATTAGCTAGCTAGTTAAGTATAATACTTCTTTTTACCTTACTTTAAACTAAATTACTCTTTAGAAACCCTTTTCAGTAACTTTAAAAAGTATAGTACTCTTAGCTACTACTATCTTAACTAAGCAAATAAAAAAGTACCTTTATATAAAAGCCTTAAAGCTATACAATATTACCTTAGATAATATTTAAGCTACTTTTTATAAAAAGATTTATCTTAACCTTACCTTTAAAGCCTTAAACTTGCTAGTCTTAGCCTTAGCTGCTTTTAACTAAGAAGAAGCTGAAAAGCTCTTTTTAAACTACCTTATTTATAATTTTAAAATTAAACTTTAAGATAGCCCTATTATACTAGCCTAGCCCTTATACTCTATATTATAAAAAAAGCTTCTAGTACTATACAAAAACCTTTTAAGGTTAAAAGCTTAAGGTTTTATTTGTCTTTTATTCTTATCTACTACTATACCTATTCTTTTTATTAAGAAGCTTAGTATGAGACTTTAGTTTTGTATAAACTTTTAAAGTTTGAATACTATAACAATTAAGCATGTATATGTTTTAGTATTAATAGCTAAGACTCTTTATAAAATCACCTCTTACTATTAGATCTTAAAGCTTAACGTTATCTTTACTTTTTATAAAAAAAGACTGCCTTTTTATCTAAACCTTTAAATGCTAAGCTTTCTTTATTTTTTTAAAGAAAGTACTAATTTCTACACCCATGCTTACTACCTAACACCTTAACTAAAAAATAAAGGTTTAAGATAATACTTTTAATTATATACTAGGCAGGGTTCTTTTATAGCTAAATCTTTAAAACACACATAAAAGCGTACGCTTACTAAAGCCACCTATCTAATTTATAATAAAGAAATGTTAGCTATAGTAAGCTGCTTAAAAGAATAAAGGCTAGAACTAGTGAGAAGACTATATAAAGTCAACTTTAATTACTAGAACCTAAGCTACTTTAAGATAAAATAGTACTTAGCTAAAAGGCAAGCCTATTAAGCGTAAAAACTCTTTAACTTTAACTTCTTTATTATATACTACCTTAAAACTCCTTTAAGTAGTGTTAAACGTTTACTCTATAAAGAATAAGACTTGCTTATAGAAGTAAAGTATAAAAGAATATTAAAGAGAGACTATACGCTTTTTTCCTTATAAACTAATAGTGTACTTAAAGTTAAGCTTAGCTATATATTTTATAGCAATAAAAGCACTTCAAATACAAAACTTATAGACTTAAAGGCTAGAATAGCTTAAACCTTATTACTTAAATCCTTCTTTAATAATAAATCTTTAACCTTTCTTTAGTAATAAGGCTTAGTAGCCAACCCTTACTACTTTAAGCTAAGAGAGGCTATTTAAGAAAAAGCTTAGTAGTTTCTAAAGTTATTTAGCTTGTTTATTATAATTACTAAATGCTTTATAAGTTCTTAAAACTGCCTTTATTAGCAAGATAGAATCTAAATACTATACTAGAAGCCTTTATATATAGCATTAATTTAAAAGATTTATATATAATAAGCTATAGCTTAATATAAGTCCTTAGCTTTACTCTTAGCCTAGAATAACTAGCTATGTAACCTGCTACGCACTTCGCAAAAGACTATAGCAAGGATACCTTAATTAAACATAAGAACTAAGAAGCGCTAGTCTCTCTTTAAGCCTTTACTTTTTAGCTATAAACTACTTTACGCTATGCTTGCTAGTAGCATACTTTAGCAAGAAGTAGGAGCTAGTTAAGAGGGACTTAGTAGGGTATAAAGGAGAGGAAGGAGCTATTTAAGAAGAAGGGAAGTAGGCTTGCTTATATAAATATCTTTCTTCTTTTTTAGCTTAGTTTTTAACTAGTTTAATCTACTTAATAGCAACTTCTTCTATTAGGCTAGACCTTTATATAAAACTAGCTTATTTCTTTAAACTTCTTAAATACTCTTAAACCTTTAGTGCTTTTTAAAGTAATCTCTTAAACCTTTAAACCGTAAGCTTTTATTATGCTTTCTTTAACCTTTAACGTATAAACCCTATTAATACTTACCTTAAAAACGCTTAACCTTAAAGCCTTAGTTTATAGCTTTCTTACATACTAAACTTGTTTTAAATTAAAGCACTTTTAAACCCTTTAAAAGTAAAAAGAAAACTCTTTTTTTATTAAACTTATTACAGATTCTTTTACTAACTAGACTACTATACTTACGCTAGCCTTTAACTTATAAGTAATACTATAATAGCTACTATACTAAAACTAAGAATTAGTAACTTGCTTAGCTACCCTAAAGCACTCCATACTTACAGCCTTAAGACTTTTACTTATTATACCTAGTTTAAATACCTTCTTTATCTTTACTTTTACTCTTACTCTTACCTTTACCTTTACCTTTAATGCTTACTTAAAGAAAACCTTTTTAAATATTCTTTGTTTTTCTAGCAACGAAAAGGATTATAAAGCATTATCTTTAAGCGTAAAAAGTAAGATTTAAATTAATAGCCTTACTTTTTGCTCTTTTATCTTTTAGTTTATAAACGTTTTTGCTTATTTAGACTTAAAAGCTGCCTTCTTAGTAGCTTTTTTTATAAAAGCAATATATAAAGAAAAACTAAAACCTTCGCTTCTTTTTAGCTTATTTAAACTCTGTCTTTATTAACCTAAACCTAGCTTCTTAATCTTTAAACTAACTTTATACGTTAAAATAATAACTTACTAAAACCTTTGCTTTATTTCTACCTTAATTTGAACGCCTTCTTGCTAAAGCTAAACTAGCTTTTGCTTTAAAACCAATTAAGAAAGGCTACTTAAAGATATTTGTTTTCTAAACTTTTGCTGCGCTTTAGTTACTATTTAAATCCTTAATAACTATTAAGAATGTATATATTAACTTTTTATAGTTAGGTCTTACCTTAACTTTTTAAGTTATATAGATTAGATCTAGCCTAAGAAAGTAAGGCTTTAAATAATTTATCTTAAGACTATAAACTTAAACCTACTAGTTTACGCTATAGCAAGCTGCTTATTTAATAAAGAAAGAGACTACCGTCATACTAAGGGCCTTTACTTTTACTATAGTAAAGATAGCTACTTAAAATTTAACTATCTTAAACTAACATCTGCCCCCTCTTACGCTCTTACCTTATAAAAGCTAATAAAACTATTATAAAGAAACCTACCCTTACTTTATTTAAATGCTTAAAAACTTTAAAAGTATTTTAATTAAGACTAAAGTTAAAATACAAAGTAAAGCTAAGTTTTATATAAAAGCTTAAAAAGAAAAAAGTAATAAACAAGCTAGAATCTAAGCGTAAAATATATATAGACACTTTCTTAAAAGAAATAAATATATGCTTATTTATTAACTTTAGCTACCTTTACTATACTACTATCTTTAAGCAACTAGTATTTTGGTTAAATCTAACTACTTCTTTAATTACTCTTTAACTGCTTATATAAGTAGCTTTTTAAAAAGACCCTTTTATTATTAGTAAGGTATTTACTTTTATACTTAACGTTAGTAGGTTTATATAAAAAACTATAGCTTATGTTATTTTTAAATGCTTAAACCTTATAATCCTTAGTATTAGATAGCTAGTTAAGTATAACGCCTTTTTTTACTTTGCTTTAAACTAGATTACTCCCTTAAAACCCCTTTTAAGTATTTTTAAAAGGTATAGTACCTTTAGCTACTACTATCTTAACTAAGTAAATAAGAAACTACCTTTATATAAAAGCCATAAAGCTTTACGCTATTACCTTAGATAATGTATAAGCTGCTCTTTATAAAAAGATTTATCTTAACCCTATCTTTAAAGCCTTAAACTAGCTAATCTTAGCCTTAGCTGCATTTAACTAATTAAATACATATAAGTTAATATCAGCTTACTTAAGTAAACTAAAGGAAATAAACAATTAAAAATATCTATAAAACGCTTAAATAACTTTTAAAACTATAGAAAGCTAATTTAGCTATTAATTATAGCACTAAAGTTTAAGCAGTAATATACTAGTATAATAGTAAAAAGATAAAGAACTTCTTTACTAGAATTAAAGAAATTATTCGCAGCTATAATACCTATGTTAAGCTGCTTATAGGTAAGCAAAAGACTATAAATCTAATTAGCTACGTTTATAGAAAGTTCTTTACCTTAAACGTAAAAGTGCTAAACCTTTAGCAAAGCAAATAGACTACTATAGCTAATAATAAGGTTTACGCAGCAATAAAGGTTTTTGTTACTAACCGCTATAAAGAGTAGACATTTGCTATACTAAACGCTAAAAGCAATAATAGTAGCAGCAGTATTAATAAAAAATTAAAACTAAAAATAAAACAACTAAAGAAAAAGATAGTAGTTATAGTACTAAGAACTTAAAAACTAAAGCTTTTAGCAAGCGCTAAGAGGGCGCAAAATATATATATTGCAATTATACTAGGTATGTAATTACTAAATACTAGAAAAAAAACTTAAAGCTTTACCTTAAGTAGTCCTTTAAAGGTAAGACTAGCAATATAGTATAGAAAAAGCTTTTTCGTAAAGTAGTTAGCTTTATAACTACTATTTAGTTAAAACTTATAAATAAAGTGCTTACGTTTATATTAGTACTTAATTTCAGTACTATTATAATTACTATTGACTTATAAATAGTAGTAAATATAAACCTTTGCTATAGGTTATATAATAGTATTGTTACTATAAGTAGTAATAGCTACGCGCTAATACGCAACCAAATTTTAAAGACTTAAATTTAAGCTTTTAACTAACACAGAGCTATGCTTACTATACCCTTTTTTATAACTTTTATAGTAGCTGTATAAATAACTAGCTATTTAATATAAAATGTAATATTTATATTCCTAATAACCTTAGTCAGCTTAAATTTAGTATAAAGTATACTACTATAATTATAATTTATACTAGTAGTAGCCTTATTATTACTAAGTCTATAGGCTAAGTAGTACTTTAAATAGTAAGACTAAATAGTAAGGTATATAAGACAACCTTAAACTATATTGTTTTAGTACTAGGCTTTCGTTTAAACATTATATCTAGCGTATACTTTTATAAGATAGGCAATTATATTAATAGCACTAAGCTAGTAGCTATAAATAAGGTAGCTTTTTACTAATTTAATATTAAAAAGACTAGCATTTTTATACTAATTTAAAACAACCCTTCTTTTATATAAGGAACGAAAGAGATAAATTGCGCAGCTTAGGAATTTTATTAAGACTTTATTTAAGATGCTAAGACTAATCTTAAATTTAACGAATTTAACCTAAAAGCTATATATAGTTTTTAAGTAAGCGCTAGAAACTACGCCTTATTTAGTAAAGAATAAGTTACATATCTTAAAGAGCGCTTAAAGAAACGTTAAAGCAAGTAAAAGAAGAACTTAAAAAACTATAAAACGTTACTAAAAATATTAAGCTAGTTTATACTCTTTATAAACTAGTAAAGGCTAAGCACTTTAAGCTAAAAGATAAGCGTAAAGTTTATATATAAAGACTAGAAGAGGTATATTATGTTAACCTAAGGTAATTTAAGTAAGTTAGCTATTATATGTTAAGGTATATTATTATTATTAAACATAAAGCTATAAGTTTAATTATAGTGCTAGTATATAAAAAGAAAACGAAAGCGCTGCCTATAATTAAAGTAATACTTAAAAAAAACGTAAATAAATTAAGCTATAAGCTTATTTAAATTTACCTTAATAACAGCACTAACATTACTATTATAGCTATTAAGCACTACTATATACTTAAAGGCATTAAGGTAATCGTAAGCCTTTTATATAACTTCGTAAAGAATAAAGGAGCTAAAAGGGTAATTAAGAAGGTTATTATTTACACTAGACTACTTTATCTTTAAGGTTATATCCTCTTTATACTTTAGCTAGAAGTTTATAAGTTAGCAACCTATATTTAAAACTATATAGCAAACTTTAAAAAGAAGATGCTAATTACTAAGTAGTAATAAAATAATAGTGAAAAGAAAGATAAAAACTTTATACTAGACATCTTTTACTTATGCATAATTAGCTTTAAAGCTATAATTTAAAAACCTAACTAAGGTATCTAGAAAGTAAGCAATTTAAAGCTTAAACTATAAAGTAAAGAAGCTATACTTATAGGCTTTAAAGAAACTTACCTATATAGGTATTGAATTATCCTTTATAGTAAGCTTATTATTATAAAAGATGTGCATATATTTAAAGAAATTATAAAAGACATAGATTTAATTAAATCGTAGCCTAAAAAAGTTTAGTGCCGCACTAAAAAGGTAATAATTAATTAAAGAACGTAAGACTATAACGTCTTTATCCTAGTACCCAACCTTAACGTTAAGAAGAAGCCTAATCTAGATAAAGATTTAAATATTATCTTTAATTCAAAGGACTTTAAAGAGCCCTTATAAGAGTAAGCTAGCATTTTAAATAAACCTTAAAAGATTATTATAATCTTAGATTTAACTTTTATTTATAAATGTATAGTGCTACCTTAGGCTATGCGTAAGTAGGACCATAGGGATTTAGGCCACCCCCCTATTTAGGCCACCTAAAAATCGTGATAATTCAATAGCATCAAAACAATACAAAAAGAAAAAACTTATAGCAATTAAAATACCTAACCAAATCATGCAAATTATATATCATCTAAAAGCTCTCCTTTAGAGCTATCGCCCACGTTAATTACTTCTCTTCCTGCGGCAGCCTAGCTATTCTGTATGTCCTTAATTATAGCGAATATTAAATTTAGGCTTATAACTACGGCCTTCCTTTTCTAAGACTGTAGGCTTTTAATTGTTGCCTTTGATACTTTTATTTTTTGCTTAGATAGAGTGCTTTTAACTACGTTTTTGTTGAATGCTTTATAAAGCTTTTAGAATAAAAGCTACGTTATAAAGATAACGTAGAATATAACTACTAATATGTAAGGGTATTCCACACACGCGTCCCTACGCACTGGTTCGGCAACCAGTCGCTTACTAAGCGACGGACTTAACGAACTATCTTGACACGTTGCACGGGACAAGCACAGCCACTTAGCTGTGCCACGCCCCACTGGGGTTGCGCTACACTGCATCTT
>NW_014040797.1:2417277-2496810 GCF_000143105.1 Grosmannia clavigera kw1407 | reverse complement strand
TTTAGCACGTTGCTATACTTGCGCGCTAAATGCGCAGGCAGTGCGCCTATGCCTTCTAAATAATCTTTTACTTCTAGGTTGCCCGGTAAGATTATATATACCTATGCGCGCTCTCTACGCGCTATAGCAAGAAAGATTTCTTATAGTATAAGTTGCATAGTCTTTATACATACTTTAAACCACTAGCGGCGGTCTGCTAGCTCTAAGTAAACTTTCTTACTTTAGAGGGTTGTTATTAATAGTAATATTATTAGGCCTTAATACCTAGTAGGTTTAGTAACTCTTGCATAAACCTATGTAATCTTATAGGTGTACTTATAAGAGTTCCTTATATATAGAGGCACCTTCTATGCTCTTACTACGCTTATAATGCTTTTGTTATACGCTTTAAGGGTTAGTACTAACATCTTTATAGATTCTAGTTCTTATAGTCTTACGAATTTATAGTTAATAGTATTAAAACTTGCGTAAGTATTCTATGCAGCAGATACTTCTATAGTTATTAGTCTAAGGAAAGAAGCTTAGATAAGAAAAGGATTACTAATCTTAATTGTCTCTAGTAACGCTTAAGGGTCTTAGTTTATCCTAGGCGTTTCTAGTTTTTTACCTTCTTAGCATTCTTTTTAGTTAGTTAAACTAAATTTACTAATATAGTCTCCTGCCTCTTTAGGCAGTTTTAGGCAAAGTAGCCTTTGCTTTTATAGATAAAGCACTTTATACGCTTATTATTCGTATAGGTAAGGTTCTTTTAGTAGCTCTTAGTAGCTATAGCGGCTAGTCTGCCTCTCTCTTTGCCTTAGCCTTTGCCTTTAGCACTACTATAGTAGTTGCCGCGATTGTTTTCTTAATTAGTATTATTTTTATAGCCGCCCTTATAGCCCCTTTAACTCTTTTACACCCTTTTACTACGCGTGCTATTATTGTCTTATTTTAACTAAGCCTCTAGCTTCTTTAAGCTTTAAAACATTATTGCTCTAGCTACTAGTTCTGCTCTAGTTTATAGTATCTTATTTAATTTTAAGAGATCTTCTTTTAATTCTAGAAGTAACTTAGAGAATAGCAACTACGCCTATTCCTCTTCTAATTTAATAGGCAGTTAGTTTTTAAAAGAGGTAAGGTAGTTATTAAAGTCTTAGAGGGTTTGCCTTAATCTTTAGTAAGCCTTGCCGATTCTATTAGTAATAATAAAAGCTATGTTATAAAGATTAGCTATAAAGGTTAAGGTTTAGGCCTTAAATGCATCCTAGTTACTTTAAGCCTTTGCTACTACTGCGTCTATTATACTTTATAAGCGCGTTTCCTATATAGTATAGCATAATTGCTTTATATATTTAAGCATATAATTAATCCGGTAACTAGCGCTTTTAAACTTATTAAGGGCTAGATAGAAGTGTCGCTTCCTAGCCTATAGCTAGGTAGCGCGCTCTTAGAAGCTGCTAGGTGTCTTAAAGGGCAGTTTAATGCCGCTTTTTAAGATAATATCTTAACTGTAAAAGCTATCTTCGTTAGAGTCCTCGCTGCGAGTGCGCTTACCCTTTGCTTAGGTTGCTCTTATATCTAGGAGCTGTTGCTATAGATTTACTATTCGCTGCTTTAAGCGCTCCGCTTTACGCAGTCGATTATTTTCAGCAATAAGGTCTACTACTATCTAGTTTATAGTAGGCCTAATAGTCTGCCTTAAGGGGCCTTTGCCTGCATCGTCGTTATCTAGTTGCTTATAATCCTCCTTTAAGAGATTAGAGTCTTTGTTCTCTACTTCTTCGATAATAGGGTTAAGGGGGTTCTCGACTATTGCCCTAGAGCTACTCTCTTCCTGCGCACTACGTGCGTGCGACGTTTGCTTCGTAGTCTTTTAAGGTGCCATTGCTCCTTCTGCCTCCTAACTTAAGTAGCCTAATAGTAGAAGAATTAGAAATTGTTAAAGGTGTACTCAGGTAGGCTAGGTAAGTTAGGCAAGCAAGGAGGTATCTTCTTAACAGGAGGAAGCAGCCGTATATTTAATAGCTAATTCTTGCTTTCTGCACTCTAAGGGAGTGCGGGAGGCGCTCTTTATCGTAGGCGCACCTCTGGCACACCAAGTGCGCAGGACAGGCGCGACCCCGTTTCTACTTAGCCCGTGCGCTAGCACGTGCTATAGCCTGTGCGCAGACTGCGCCACGCAGCCTGCGCCACCAGCACCGCTTCTAGTTCACGATGTGCATCTAATACGCTGTGCGCATACTGCGTACGGCTTGCGCGTAGCCTGCGTCGGTCCTCTCCTTAGGGCGGCGTTACATCTTAGGTTAAGCCTAAGCTTAAATAGCCGTCTATATAACGCTATCCTAGTAGTAGTTAATCGCTATATAAAGCATAGCATATTTATTCTTACCTAAAAAACGGTTATAGCTACTAAGGTTGCCTAACTTATCTATAACTATATAAAGACTAAGTTTAGTATCTTAGAAGTAATCGTTAGTAATAAGGATAGCCTATTTACTAGCTAATTTTAGTAAGAACTAATGTAACTTTAAGGGGTCTAGCTAATAATATTAATAGCGTACTACCTATAGATAGATAGTAGCACTAAGATCCTTAACTAGACCTTAAAGCGCTTCCTACACACGTTCTATAGTCGTTTGCAATACTAGTAGACGCAAGTGTTAAGTATAGTAGAGTTCGCGTATAACAACGCCTGCTATACTATAATAGAGACCTTCTTGTTTTATACGTTATACGCATACTACCCTTATTTTATAGACAACTTCCCCTTTACTAAGGCTGTAGTAAAGGGCGTATAAAAGCGTATTAGTCGGCTATAGGCTATCTAGTAAAAGCTAGAAGTATTGTAGGAAAAAGCGATTTGCTAATAGAAGAAGGGCTATAATAAGCAACGCTTATATAAGGACTTTGTTAAAGGCGAATTTATAGGTTTGTTAACAAAGCACCTAAACCTAGCTAGCTTAAAGAAGCTAAACCTAACCTTCCTACGCGTCTATATTATAAAGAAGCTAGGCCTAGTTACGTATTAAGTCGCCTTACTATCGTAGTACGCATGCTAACACAACGTGTTTTATATCTCTTACCTTAAGCTATAGACTACTATAGTAAAAGATAAGAAAGAGCTTTTATTCTTAGAAATAGTAGAAGACTAAGAGAAGTATAAGGTTAAAGACATTATTACTTACCTTAGCAAGGGTTTGCAAACCTAGTTCTTAATAAAATAGAAAGGCTAGCTAGCTAAGTATAATACCTAGAAACTAAAAGAGTACTTAGCGCATACTAGCTGCAAGTTATAGTCTTATTAAAAGACTATAAAACACACTTATAAGAAATAAGAAGACTATAAGGTAATAGCTAGCTGTATACTAACTAATTGTTAGTTAACTACTCTAGCTATTTCTTATATAATTGCGCACTATAAACTACTTATTCTAGCTTTAAAGGCGCCCCTTAAAGCTATAAACCTAAAACATACTATTAAGAGGCTATTGCTTAGCTACTAGCTACTTATTACTATCCTTCTTCTTTAAGAACGTCCTCTTAACCCTTTTATCCTTCTCCTTACTACTAGGCAAGCCTTTACTAACTAGTATATAGTTCTTACCGGCCGCTAACTAGCCGCCTACTAGCGCTCTCTTACTAAACGCTACCGCACTACTGCTACTAGCTGCCGCGACCGCCCTACTATCGCTAGCTATAGCACTAGGAATAGTCTTAGCGCCTTACTAACGCTTAGCTAAGGTTAGCAACTAGCCGCAGGCTTGTCGCTTGCTAGGCGCTGCTAAGAGCAACGGCTAGGGAAAGACTATAGCCTAGTTAGCCTAGGCTAGTTCGACTAGGGCTGCTATAGTCTATGCAATCTGCTTAGGCAAATCCTTTACTCTTGCTATATAGTGTAACGTGCTATTACATCTAGCCTAAATAGCCGCTGCGCGCTAGGCTAGGGTAAGCATAATAAAACAAGGATTAGCCTAGGCGACAGGTTAGCAATAACTTGCTAATAAGAATAAAGAGACATGCTATTGCTTTAAGGGTAGTAGCAACTTAGGTTTACGCTTATAATAGCATGCCTACGTCTAAGGACGTTAGCAGTAAGAGCCGGGCAACCTTTGCCGCCTACTAGGCAGGCGTTAGGGTTAGCTCTAGCTCTTGCTAGTACTAGTAAAGAACGCTAAGGCGTAAGGCAGCCTACTACGCCGTCTTAAACCGCTTATGCTAAGAGCGCTAGTTAGTTGCTAGAGGCTCTAGCTTGTCTTCTTTTAAGGCGCGGCTAAGCTTCTTAGCTACCGCTATTAACGCTATTACCCGCTAAGCAACTACTATACAATCGCCTAGCGCTATAATAACGTTGTTAGCTATTATTTGCTAGAGTAGCAACTTGTTTATACTAGCTAGAAACTTTTAAAGGTAGTAGGCAAGGCTTTTAATCTTCTTAGGGAGCTATTAGTTAGCGTTTAGCTACTAGCATATATAAGGAGAGTACTTATAGGCAAGTAAGACGCGTTGTTAGCTATATAGCCAGCGTAGCGCCCTAGGTTCTTAAGCGTTGCTATATATAGGAATTTATAGTAGACGTTTAGGTAAGCTTTAAGAACGCAATTTAAGTATAGGGCTTACTATAGGGTTAGCTATTGCATAGCGAACGCTATGCTAGCAAAGACCTACGCTCTTAAAAGATAGTGTATATGCCTAAAGAAGGCGTTTTGTAAGATCTACCTTTATAAAAAAGTCTATAAAGACTTAGGAATAGCTTTAGTTTAACATTGCCTATAAGCAATTGTAAGCTAGCTATTATACAAAGACGTAGACTATTATACTAACCTACTACGCTAATAGGTTAGAAAGGACTAAAAAAGTAAGAGTAGTCTTATAAAGTATAAATAAAATCGTTTAAAAAACATAGGATGTACTTGCTTTTAGTACTCTTAGGCAACAAAGAAGCTACGTTATTAGACGCTTGAATGCGTCTTAAAAACTTGCCTAACCTTGCTTTAATAGTAAGGTAAAAAACGTTTAAAATTAGATAAAAGGACATCCTAGTAGCAGACTACCTTTACTGTCTAGTAAGCAATAGTTCTATAATCGGCAAGCGATAAACAGCCACTATTGCCTTTATCTTGCCTTGCTAGTAGTTAGAAGTCGTAAGCCTTACGCCGCCGTTTTCGGTTAACGCACACTACACCCTAGTGCCCTTAGTATCTAAGGCTAGCCCTCTCTTAACACCTATCGGCGGCAACCCAAGCGTTCCCTAACTAGGATCCAAGCCGCACGCCCCCTAGGGAGCTCCTACAAACCGGACGACCTTTGCATTAGGCAGGATCCGGCGTCTACTGCCGCTATAGACTAAGCAGTACGTGTGCGCTTCTACGTTACCCGAATGCAGTCGCACTAGCGAGCGGTCCGCGACCGCTCGGCGACAGCCAATAACCTAGGGCACTTAACTCTTTTTCCTACCTTATACAGAAGGTTTTTTAACGAGCAAGTAGCTACCGCGTATGCACCTTTAAGCTGACAAGGGCGTTACCTAGGGAGGGGGGGAATAGTGTAAGGGTATTTTATATATGTAACTCTACGCACCGGTTCGGCAACTAGTCGCTTACTAAGCGTCGGACTTAACGAACTAACGTGTTGCACGGGACTAGCATAGCTACTAAGCTGCGCCACGCCCTACTAGGGTTGCGCTACACCGCATCTTTTAGCCACGTATAAATTAACTAGCAGGCCTTCGCCTACTAGTCCCCTATAGTTTGTTAAGTTGAAGTCTTAATATAATAGTATAAACTAGTTAAGCCTTTGTAACTATGCATTGTATACTAGCCCCTTATATAAAGTAAGGTTAAGTAAGTTCTTAAGATGTATTTAAACGTTTAATAATATAGCTTCTTTATTACTTTAAGGTATAAAAGAGTAAGTATATTTTATAATTTAAGACAAATTTATTTATACTTATAAGACTACTCTTACCTTTTTAGCCCTTTTTTTTTAATCTTACTTATATAGTAGGTTAATATAATAGTTTATAACTTTATATAGTAGCTAACTAACGATTGCTTATAAACAATGTTTAACTAAAGCTACTCTTAAGTCTTAATAGACTTTTTTATAAATATAGACTTTATAAAACGCTCTTTCTAGATATACGCACTATCTTTTAAGAGCGTAAGTCTTTGCTAGCATAGTGTTTACTAAGTAATAGCTAACCTTATAGTAGGCTTTATATCTAAACTACGTCTTTAAGGCTTATTTAAATGTTTACTATAAATTCTTATATATAGCTACGCTAAAGAACATAGCGCGCTACGTTAGATATATAGCTAATAATACATTATGCTTACTAGTAAGTGCGTTAACTTATATATACTAGTAGCTAATTGCTAACTAATAGCTCTTTAAAGAGATTAAAGGCTTAGCCTAATACATTTAAAAGTTTTTAGCTAGTATAAATAAGTTGCTACTTTAGTAGATAATAGTTAACAATATTATTATAACGCTAAGCGATTACGCAGCAATTGCCTAAAGGTTAATAGCCTTAATAGTAGTAACTAAGAAACTTAGTTACGCTTTATAAAAAGATAAGTTAAAGCCTTTAGTAACTAACTAACGCTTTTAGCGCAAACGTTTTAAGATAGCATAATAGGCTGCATTGCACCTTAGTGTTCTTTACTAGTACTAGTAAGAGTTAAAGCTTACCTTAACGCTTGTATAGTAGTTAGCAAGATAGCCTAGCTCTTACCGCTAATGTTATTAAATATAAGCATACCTCTATAAGCATAAACTTAAGTTACTACTACCTTTAAAGCAATAGTAAGTCCTTTAATCCTTATTATTAAGTTATTACTAACCTATTACTTAGGCTAATCCTTATTCTATTATGCTTAGCTTAGCCTAGCGCGCTATAGCTATTTAAGCTAGCTATAGTAGTATACTTTACTATACTATAAGAGTAAAGAGGCTACCTAAGTAAATCTTATAAACTATAGCGGCTTTAGTTAAGCTAGCCTAGATTAACTAAGTAGTAGTCTTTCCTTAGCCGCTACCTTAAGCAGCGCCTAGTAAGCAATAGTCTTACGCTAAGTTACTAACCTTAGCTAAGCGCTAGCGTAGCGCTAACACTATTCTTAGTGCTATAGCTAGCAGTAGTAAGGCAGTTATAGTAGCTAGTAGTAGTAGTATAGTAGTATCTAGTAAGAGTACGCTAGCAAGTAGCTAGTTAGCAGCTAGTAATAGCTATATACTAGTTAGTAAAGGCTTGCTTAGTAATAAAAAGAAGGATAAGAAGGATAGTATTAAGGAGAAGAATAAGAGAGTAGAGAGAACGTTTATAAAAAAGAATAGTAATAAGTAGCTAGTAGCTAAGCAATAGCCTACTAATAGTATGTTTAAAATTTATAGCTTTAATAGGCGCTCTTAAAGCTAGAATAAGTAGTTTATAGTGCGTAATTATATAGAAATAGTAAAAGTAGTTAACTAATAATTAGCTTATATATAGCTAGCTATTACCTTATAGTCTTTTTATTTCTTATAAGTGCGTTTTATAGTTTTTTTGTAAGACGATAACTTATAGCTAGTATATACTAAGTGCTTTTTTGGTTTTTAGGTATTATACTTAGCTAGCTAGCCTTTTTATTTTACTAGGAACTAGGTTTACAACCTTTTACTAAGGTAAGTAATAATGTCTTTAACCTTATACTCTTTCTAGTCTTTTACTATTTTTAAGAATAAAAGCTCTTTCTTATCTTTTACTATAACAGTTTATAGCTTAAAGCAAGAGATGTAAAATATATTATATTAGCATGCATACTATAATAGTAAGGCAACTTAATATATAACTAAGCCTAGCTTCTTTATAATGTAGACGCGTAGAAAGGTTAGGTTTAGCTTCTTTAAGCTAGCTAGGTTTAGGTGCTTTATTAATAAACTTATAAATTTGCCTTTAATAAAGTCTTTATATAGGCGTTGCTTATTATAGCCCTTCTTTTATTAGCAAATCGCTTTTTCCTACAACACTTCTAGCTTTTACTAAATAGCTTATAGCCAACTAACACGCTTTTACACGCCCTTTACTATAGCCTTAGTAAAGAGGAAGTTGTTTATAAAATAAAGGTAGTATATATATAACGTATAGAATAAAGAGGGCTTTATTATAGTATAGCAGGCGTTGTAATATACAAACTTTGCTATACTTAACACTTGCATCTACTAGTGTTGTAAACAACTATAGAACGTTTGTAGGAAGCGCTCTAAGGTTTAGCTTAGGATCTTAGTGCTACTATTTGTTTATAGGTAGTACGCTATTAACATTATTAGCTAAACCTTTTAAAGTTGCATTAGTTCCTACTAAAATTAGCTAGTAAATAAGCTGTCCTTATTACTAATAATTACTTCTAAAATACTAAACTTAGTCTTTATATAGTTATAGATACGTTAGGCAACCTTAAAAGCTATAACCGTCTTTTAAGTAAGGATAAATATACTATGCTTTATATAGCAATTAACTATTATTAAGATAGCGTTATATAAATAGCTGTCTAAGCCTAGGCTTAACTTAAGACTAGTTATAAAATTTATACTAATGTGCTAGAATAGCTAAATAAGTATAAGTAAGGACTAAAGGTATTTATATAGCTTATACTACAAAACCTTATTGCTTATATATAACAAATAGTTAGCGATAAACGCGTAAACGTTAGTAGCTATATCTAGCTAGTAGTACTTCCTAGTAAAGAGTTCTATAGTCTTATAGACTCTTATATAGCCTGCTATAAGGGAGTTATAGTGTAAACTAATTAGCCTTACTTATAGCTTGTTTGCTAATAAGACAACGATGTAATCTTTATAGAATAAAGTATTCTCTTCTTATAGATAATAAGTGTTATTCTTTTAGCTTTGTCTAGCCTTTATAAACAGGTTTTTTAGTAATTAGTCTTAGCCTTAAGCGTTATAAATAGTATTATATAGTTTAAAGAAGCACTAGAGTTATAGCGGCTATTCTTAGCTAGTAGCAACCTACGCCTCTTATACTAATATTAATAAAGCTCTTAGTATAAAGAGCCTTAATAATTAGTTTGCAATCTGTATCTTTCTAAGAAGTAAGGAGAGTATGTTATTATATACAATGTTACCTTTTATATAGTCTAGTTAGCAAGATAGACTGTTTACTAGGTTAGTAGACCCTAGGTAGTGCTTAATCTTAAAGTTAAACGCTAAAAGATAGAATACTTATTAGGTAATTTAGTTCTAGAGATTCTTTGCTAATACTTTAACAACGCTTTTTAGCGCTTAGTAGTTAGTTAAGACTATAAATAAGTTCTTTAAACCTTTTAAATAGTAACGCTAGTACTTTAAGCTTTTAATAATAGCTAAGAGCTCTTACTATCTTACTCCTTACTATATTTTATAGACTGTTAGCTTACGTAAGTAGTAAGCAACTAGTTGCTACTTGCTATCTATAAGCTAAGAGATAATGCTAGAGATAGCGTAGCTTAACGCATTCGTTTCTACTTATGTAAGCTTTATATTATTATAGTAATAAAGAATTATTGCTATTATAAATGCTATTTTTAGCAATTTAAAAGTAACCTTTGCCTCTTTAGTTAATATAAATAGTTGCGTAGCAACGGCTTTACGCTTATATAGTAAGCTAAAGCTCGTCTTAATTAACTTTATTAAAGCTTGCATAATGCAAGAGTAGTAGGAAATAAAGCGTTTATAAAAGTTTGTAAACTCTAGGAAGGATTGCACATTTTATACGCACTTAAGGGCCTTTTATTTAGCAATAGCTTTAACCTGCTTAGAGTTTATAGCTAGCTCTTTTATAGTAATAATAAACCCTAAGAAATTAATTTTCTCTGTAAAGAATTTACACTTCTTAAGATTTATATATAGCTGCGCAGCTTTTAGCCGCTTAAAAACTAATTAAAGGTGCTTCTTATACTTCTCTTTAGTCTAAAAGTAGATTAAGATGTTATCTAGGTACACCTTGCAAACTATGCCTACTAGCCTTGCTAGTGCGCGGTAGATATATGCTTAAAATGTAGCTAGCACGTTAGTTAGTTTAAAGAGCATAATATAAAACTTAAAGAGCCTATATTTTGTTTAGAAAGTAGTCTTTTACTAATTAAAGGCCTTAACTTAGATTTTATAGTACGCTTTCTTTATATTTACTTTAAAGAATACAATTATGCTATCTAAGTAATTTAATAGCTTACTAATTAATAAAAGAAGGTAGCAGTCCTTCTTAGTTACTTAATTTAAACCTTAGTAGTTAATGTATATATATAAAGTACTATCTTTCTTTTAGACGAAAATTACTAGAGCTTTAGCTAGACTATTGCTATAGGCAATTTGCTTATTTGCTAATAACTTATTAATAAAGTAGCAAAGCTTCTTTTGCTAGGTAAGAGACAGCAAGTATAGAGGGCTATATAGTACCTTTATACTATCTTCCAGCTTAATTAGGTGCTTTGCGTTTACTAATAAAGGTAGTTTCTTTACTTTATTAGTATTAAGCACTTTAGCAAATAGTTATATATAGAATAGTAGTTGCTAGCTAAGGTCTAGTAAAGCTAGATTATTATTTATAGTAAGGATGTTTAGTTTATAAAGACTTAAATCTAACTATATTAAGTAGATAGCAAATAACTTCTTACTATTATATAAGCGTTAGCTTATTTCCTTAAAGGTCTTAAAAACTATAATAGCAAATAACTAAGCTTATTAGATAGTGTTAATAATAACGCCTAAAAACCTTCGTCTTTTATAACTTAAAATAATGTCTTTATAGTTAGCGCCTACTTAGCAAATAACTATAAAGACATATATTAATATATAAAAGACCTTATTCTTTATTAGTATAATAGTTAGCTTATATAGGCTATAGGCTTATAGTGCTTTCCTATTAATAAAGACTAGGTTTAGGTTTAAGTACTACTAAAGTAGCTTTAAACTAAGCTATTAAACAACCTTTAGGTTAACTACGTTTAGGTTAGCATAGAAATTTAGGTTTATAATAATAGTAGCTTAGCGATTACTAGGCGTCTATACTTTAGCTAAAGTATAGTAGTAAGGAATTATATTTTTAGTTAGCTATACTAATAAGGTTAATAAAGAATAAGGCTTTTTTATTAACCTTACTAGTTTTCTTAGTTAAAGTAAGTTGCCTTTTAGTTATTAAGCTCTTAAAGACTATCTTTTAGTTTTACTTAAAGCTTTTTAATATATACATAGGTTTTAAGCTTAAAGCACTCTTAGAAAGTATGCCTACTCTTGCTATAATTCTAGCACTTTAACGCAACATTAATATTATTTAAACTACTAAGGTTAATAAGTTAAAAAGTAAACTAACCTTAGCTAGCAACTAGTTATAGGCTTAGGTTGCTCTTTATAAAACCGTAGTTCTTTATCTTATTATTATTATAGCGCTATTTCTTTATTAGCTTACTAGCTAGCACGCTATTAACTATAACTACCTACTTTTAGTTATTTTATCTCTTTGTTTATTCTTAGCCTTAAGACTAATACTCTTTATAAGCATTAGTAATCTTTATTACTATACTAAAAAACTTACTAATAGTTTTATTCTAATACTACTTTGCTAAGTAGTTGTTAAGCTTTTATTAATACTTTTAAGTAATCTTACTTACCTACTTAAAGGTATTACTAATCTTTTATTATAAATAGTCTTATTTTTACTAGTACGCTATTAGCAACTTGCCGCCCTACTAAAGCGTCTAGCTTTCCTTATAAATATAGTATATCTAGAATTTAAGGTTTATGTGTTCTTAATAATTAAACGCAATAAAGTGCGTCTATATAAAGCGTATAATTAAGAGTTTACTAGCGTAAAGTTAGTTGCAGTTCTTTTACTAATTAGCTGCTAGTATAGTAGTTAGCTAACTACTTACCTAAATAATCTTTATATCTTTTAACGCATTACTGCGTATATTAATATTATAAGCGTTCTTTATTATTGCTAACCACTCTTTTATCTTTATAGTAAAGGCACTAATTTCTAGCCTTTTAATACTATATTATAGTAGCTTATTATTATAGTAGCAACTACTAGGCAGTAGCCCTATAACCTTTATAGCTATAATATTAGTTAATGCCTCTAGCGTCTATATAATGCAAGTATATTCATCGCTTTACAGCTGCTTTTTAGCCAGCAAGGTGTCGTTAAGCAGCACGTATACCGGTCTCGTTTCTAACTTAACGGACAGGGTTAGGGTGCCTCTAAATGCTGCGCGCAAGGTATAGCTGCCGTGCATTAGCGTAAGGGGTAGCATTAGCACGTCCTTAGCTTCTAACAGTTCGCATGCTAATCGCAGAGTAGCCGCCCTATGATTAGACATTGCTCCTTATAGAATTAAAGTTAAAGAATGTAAGGGTTAGTGTGCAATGCATGGTTATAAAGGCTTAACTAGTTTGTACTGTTATATTAAGACTTTAACTTAACGAACTATAGGAGACTGGTAGGCGAAGGTTAGGGTTAGGTTTAGTTAGGGTTAGGTTAATTTATACGTGGCTAGAAGATGCGGTGTAGCGCAACCTTAGTAGGGCGTGGCATAGCTAAGTAGCTATGCTAGTCCCGTGCAACGTGTTAAGATAGTTTGTTAAGTCTGTCGCTTAGTAAGCGACTAGTTGCTAAACCGGTGCGTAGGGACGCGTGTGTAGAATACCCTTACATTAATTTAGTATAAAGTAGTAAGTATACTAGGTAGTAAGAATAATAATAAAGGTAGTATTAGTAGACGCTATTACTTTTGCTAATAGCCTTATTATATTTTAAGCTAATTAAGCACTAGTTTAAGGTTGTATAGTATAATACTAGTCTTTTTAAATATACTAGTAATTATAAGTAGCTTAAACGCTTGCTAGAAAACGTTTTTTATAATTAAAAGAAAGTTAAGCTTACTAAAGTTTATTAGCTTTTCAGCGATTTTTTGAAGTTAAATCGCGTTGAATTGTGCTTATTTGGCTGGTGTGACTATTTGGCTGGCTAGCGCCACCTATGGTGGTGCGCGTTTTTCAACGCGCGCCCTAGGTAAAGCAAAGCACGAGTAGATCTTCTAAAGGCCTTAGAGCTTACTACGATACGTGCAACTAGTCCGGACGAATATCCCACAAGGATTACCGTACGGGTCTTACACTGGTATTCGCGCAGACGACTGCGCGTACAGACTAGTGGTGCACGGAGTAGAAGCCACAGTAAGTTGTATCGTATCTTACGATAGCGGAATTAGAGCTATTGAGTTTGGACGATAAAGTCAAAGCATGCCACCGAATTTTTCAACCTGGGATCGGGCTAAGACACGAGGTTGCACAGTCATTGGCCAGCTCCTCCAAATAATTTTACTACATAATATACTTAGGGGGGTATGCAGCCGAGGCTACCGGTTGGTGGGCGCGTCGCGAGAGCTTTATTTTCAAATCATCAAACTTGCACGCCGCAAATGCTTATGTGAAGCCTTTCCCGCCCTTTCCTTTCCCCTTCTTCCTTTTCGTTGTCCTGCTTTATTGCTGGGCTTTAAGTTTTTAGCTTCCGCCCTCCCGTTTTGGTAGTGGTTCTCTACGGTCTGCCACTGCCAGCATGGCTTCCCGATACAAGGACAAGGAGGCCGACGTGCTGGTCTCCTTAAATGGACGATGGGTGAGCTGGGCACACACAGCGGCGGCGTACTGTATGTCGACCCCAGTTTTCAGTATTGTCATGCTACGCCTGTGTTCTGTCTACTGATGTTTTATTCTATGCAGCGGCCTTTCTCAGTGCCCTCGTCGTAGGAATCTCGCTCCACTACGAGAAGATTGTCCAAAACGAATGGTTCGGCTACCCAGAAGAGTGGTTCCCGTCCGTATCAGCAACGATCGGCGACAGATACCCAGAACGATCGTTCTTCATGCTGTTTATTGCTTTGACATCCGGTTAGTTTGAGCACTACGAGATAAATATGGTCATCTCTGTTGGCTTACTTCCTGCTAACGAAACGAGGCCCGAGATTCGCCTTAGTCGGATTGTGGTACTTGTTGGCGTCAAGCCCCGGACGGGAACTCCCAAAAGTTGTCGCTTCTTTCGGGGTGTTTCGATCACTCACATGTGGTGGCTGGACGTATGTGACGTCGACAGATAATCATGATTGGCACGATATTTTCATGATATCCTACCTTGTTGCAACAATCCCGTGGATGTTCGGATGTCTCGCCCTGAGCCCCGCAAATGCACAAGCTTTGAAGTACCGCAAATGCATCGCCGCTGGGTTTTTTGGCACCATCATCCCGATGGTATATTTTTTTATCCAACACAAGGTTCACCGTGTTGCAGGTGGTGAGTTGTTGACGTTTACCTTGGCCACTACTCGGTCTCCATGCATTGTTTTCTCCTACTAATCACCCGCAACCGCAGCCTACACGATTTACGCATTTTTTGAGTGGTCTCTTGTCCTCTCCGACGTGGCCTTCGATGCCGTGACAGCACTAGACTTTAAATCGCTCGATCTGATAGTGAGGGATACCAGAGGAACAAGCAAGGGGTACGTGCAATGGCTTCCAAGGTAGATGGTTCTGCATACCTCTGTCACAATGGCAAGCATAAGACGGTGTTCACGAAAAAAAGAATTCGCGTTCTGTTTCAGGTGTGGAGGGGTGTCTTGACTACTCGATAGAGGCAAGTTCGATGAACAGCGTTCTAAAAATTCTGCAGTGCACGACGATCCCCTGATGCCGCTACTCAAACCTCGGAGAAAAGGGAGAACCATACCGATAACGTGGTTTTGGCCTTCGCATGGCCTAACGCATTGGATGCTGCCGCTGATGTGTACCACGGATTTGTATTCTGGTCGGTCCTGACAAGTCTCGGCTTAGTTGTATGGTACTTCCCTTTGTGGCACATGGGCATCTCTGGATACGAAGCCTTTGTCATGTCGACAATATCTCCGTTCTTATTCGCTATCCGGCCATTTCGAGCCCTCGTTGTTCGGCATCAGCGTCTCATACATCTGTCGTCACTCGTTGGCCTCTTAGCATACAAAGTTCTTGATCCTGCGTATCGCTTGTTGACTATCGGCCTTGGAGTTTCTTTGCAGTGCCTTGCTTGGGTCGCCACTTTCACATCAGCAGCCAATCGTGAGGGCGTAACTGAGACCAAGGTCCTCGCTTTCACTCTCGGCTTGCTCATGTCGAGCATTGCAAAATTCGCCTGGCACACAAACAATCCTATTTGGCCGATCATGCATGCGGAAAATGGCGGCTGGAACGCTACCGGCTTCTTTATTGCCGTTATTGCAGCACTGCGATTCACGAGAAAGAGTGCCACTTTCAACAACCATGCGGATAGTCTCACAAAAGGCTCCAGCTTATTGTATGCTCTAAGCGTTGGTGGCCTTTTCTTTGGACTTCACTCTCTGCTGTCAGACTCTAGCACTATGATTTTATGGGTATGGGAGGGTTACCCAGTCCGGGGACCTCTCTCTAACACACACGCCCATTACACAATTTTCGCCATGACCTGTGGTGCTGTGCTCGGAGTGTCTTCCCCTGCCCTGGTCTCGTCGTGGTTGGCTTTCGGATTTGCAAGCGTAGGTGCTGGTGCGCTCACTTTGTCGGGCAACTGGCTCGGTTTCTACGGTGGCTTGATCTTAGCGACATACCTCACAGCCTTTGCAATCCCTCTTCTCACAGCTGCGTCCAGAAAAAGCCCCGCCGTCGTATTTGGTCTAGGCTTCCTGGTTTACAACTTTATGGTACTCTTCCATGTCTGGGTTGTCGCTTATGCCTTTGTCCCTGGCGGACCACTGGTTCGCGAACACACGGATTGGATAATGACAATCACAATGGCTTTACTTGGCTGTGGCGTTTTCAGTATCACTGCAGCGGAGGCGCGTCCCTCCTCATCCAAATACCGGAAGCGCGGTTCAACTGCCGGACAACGCAAATACTACTATGGCGTCGCAGGATTACTGAACATACTGTTCCTCTGTGCTGCTTTTGGTCGTTTTCCCACAAACGACTTCCAGACGTATCATCCCGAAGATCGCGTTCTGACCGCTGGTATCTGGACGATTCATTTCAGCTTAGACAACGACATGTGGAGTTCTGAACGGCGAATGCGCGACTTGATTAAGGAGGCAGAGTTGGATGTGGTAGGCCTCCTCGAGAGCGACCTTCAGCGCATTATCATGGGCAACCGTGATACGACTCAGTTTCTTGCAGAGGACCTTGGCATGTATGTCGACTATGGTCCAGGTCCAAACAAGCATACGTGGGGCGCGGCTCTACTCTCAAAATTTCCCATCCTCAACTCAACACACCATCTTCTTCCTAGCCCAGTCGGCGAACTAGCACCTGCCATTCATGCAACGCTAGACGTCTACGGAACACTGGTTGATGTATTCGTTTTCCATTCGGGACAAGAGGAAGACCCGGGGGATCGTAGACTTCAGTCAGAATATCTCGCAAAACTCATGGGGTCTTCTCATCGGCCCAGCATCCTTCTCAGTTATCTCGTCACGAAGCCGCTAGAAGGCAATTACAACACATACGTTTCCGGGACATCTGGAATGCATGATGTCGATCCGTCTGACTGGGACAGATGGTGCGAGTACATTCTGTTTAAAGGCCTTCAGAGAGTTGGCTATGCCAGAATAAGCCGCAGTACTATCACAGATACCGAGCTTCAAGTTGCAAAATTTGTTGTTCCGCACAGCAGCGAACGAGCGGCATATTTATTCAACGTCGATGATGAGACAAGAAACAGACGGGTGCCTGAGGCCGAGGTTCCAGAGGGTTGGAGATTTCCCGCACTTTTTAGAGGTGACGGCGTCAGAGGCCATCGATACCATGTTTTTGACGAGCCATGGTATTACAACTATTGAGAAAGACACTCGCGCCATAAGCAGTTCAATTTGTAGGATCTAGACCATCGCACGCCATGTACTACAAGCATTGTATATTGTATCACTACAAACCCGTCTACTATGCACTGTTTCAAGCCCACCTAAAGATTGACAGGTAGAAGGACTCAAGTGTGTATTCATTGTCATATTCTACAGTTGTGTTTTTAATAAAATCAGGCGAACATGCGTTTGGTAGAAGGTGGTACGTGAACACACAAGACGTCAGCTAACTGTCTCACAATGTGACACGACCGCCAACCTCAAAGGTGTGCAATTATGACAATCACAGTCCAGCAGGAAAGCAGTTGTAAGTCAGTTGTAAGTAAACATTTTAAAACGTAACTCGACATACAGCAGTCATGCAGTTACACTTCAAGAACTGTTAATCCTTCTGTACGTAAATGTAGACAACTTTCTTCTCCCCTCGAAGCCCAGTTCGTGTAGCGTCCCAGCCTAGTTCCTTGATAGGAAGTTTCATGGACTCAGCATCATCGCCGCGAAGTTCAATGCCTTTATACCAACGACCACCGCCACCTGGACACACTTCAGTGATGATGTTCATTTTTGGAACGGAATTCTTGGCTCCAAATCCTTTCATCAGTTCAGCCACGGAGGTGTTGACAGGGACGTGGCAAGCGTGGAACTGCATGGCGAAGTTTGCAGGCAGCTGCCAGGGGGGGGTAGAGCCAGTTTTCAGAACATGTATTTTGGTGTGTTCTGAGGGGAAGAAATAATTATAACCTGGCTCACAGCCAAAGCCACCTGTCGAATTTCGCATGTTGCAAGTGCGGAAATTGCCATCAAGCTGGAGCTGCCTCCTTTGGCCCTGTCCTTGGCCCCCAGTTGGCGGCTGACCAGACACGGGGAAATATGGAGGGAAAATCGTGCTGGGAACGTATTGGGGCGTGAGCGGAGGGCCCTGATTAATGGCATAGTAGCAAGGAACCTGGCTTTTCTCGAACGATGACATGTGCCGGGAAATATGTTGATGGGAGGACGCTCGCAGCCCTGGCATGCCTGCATTAACTGGCGGCGGTCCGTGTGGATCCTGTCCATATCTGGGGTTGCCGCCACCGGAAACCCCGTTGTAAGCCATGAAATGCCTTGTTGCTCTCTTTTTTTTGTACTAGCCACAATGACGTTATTTCTTACTTCTGTAATATCTGTCACCTGTGAGAGTGGTGAGCAGAAGATCTCTCAAGGTCCCGAAAGTAAATATGCGGTAGATTAGGTGCTGGGGCTGTGGTGGATGAAGAAAGAGTTATTCAGAATGCAGGAGCCGACCTACTTATATGCCAACTACTGTAATCTTAGGAGTAGCTAGCACATAAGGACCAACGAGCTTGTGGATGATTAAAATCACAAGGTAACCTCGTCAATGGACGAGTTGTTCTTCCCTTACAGACTTGGTGAGGCGCGAAGAAAGCTGTACAAATGCAGCACAAACCAGCGTTTAACAAACCTTTAGGTCAGCACTGACTCTTGAATAATGAAGACTTCAGTTTCCCAGAGCCTGTTGTCATGGGAGTCGTAAAAGACAGACACAAGTAGCCAGGCCCAAAAAATTGGCGCTTGCTGTGAAACGTAGAGATATTGTCCTATGACAACTTTGGTTGCTGGAAACGGAAGTGGCTCCTCAGCTTTATAACCTACTGTAACACGTGCAGTATGTTCCTGTGCTTGACGATCCACTGTGACAGCCTGTGACAAATCCCAGCACGAGTAAGCAACGATAGTAAAGGACGCTTTCTTTTTCTGCAGTCGTGGAAGTGAAGATCTAAGAAGTATCTGACAGCTTAAAAGCATTTGGAGGGCGAGAAGAGGGAGGGCTGGTCTCGTAGAAGTTCAAAGGGAGGACGTCTGCCGCGTAATAAGAGGTTGCCACGTAATGTAAACGGTCATTATACAGATGAGACAAGGCCATAGCAGAGAAATCTAGCAGTGACTCAGAAGGTGCTTTATAAAGCACTCATGCCATGTGCACCAGCCGGGGCGGTTTTCATTAACAGGTAACACTCAACTGCTAAAAGCATAAACTAGGCTGCCTGACGTGGCTGAACAAGACGCTAAAATGAAATCTTTACTATTACAAAAACTGCAAACCTGAGAGATGCAATGCCTCCAGAAACAGCTAAAGGTGCTCTGCCCGGCAGCAGAAGAAATGAACGTGGGGGCATGTCGATTATCGTTGAAAGCATACCAATGTGGTCATAGCCTTATTATGGTGCCAACCGAGGAGGACGGAGTTTATTATCATCTTCCTCCCGCACGATACGCAGGCCAATAGTGCCCGCACCCCCCTGTCCTCTTTTTGGGTCTCCGGGCGGAGATAGTTTATTTTTCCGCGTCTGAGATTGGGCCTGTTGCTGTCGGCGTTTCTCTACTTCGTTTATCAAGCCTTTTAGATACACTTCGGCTTGGACGGATGCGCTGTAGGCGACGGGAGTCCAGCACCAAACATTTTCGTGGGTAGCATCAGCGCCAGCGGCAAGAAGTGTGCGGAGTACAAGAAGATGGCCACCGCTGCTCGCAAAATGTAGGGCTGTGTTGCCCTCCTGGTCCTCGCGGCGGACGGCTTCTCGAGCCCCTCCAGGTACGTACGTCAGTAAGATCTGGACCACCGTATCGTGACCGCCGCGGCTGGCTTCCATGATGGCATCACGGCCGTGAATATCACGGCACAATATCCAGCTCGCATCAACCTGACACAGGTAGTGCACGGTCTCGATAAGGCCACCACGAGCCGCCAACATTAACGCTGTCTCGTGGCTTTCGTTCAAGGCTGGTCCCCCCTTTTCATGACCAAGTTCGATGAGGAGCTGACAGATGGAGAGGTGGCCCAAGCTCGCTGCAAGGTGCAAGTTTGAGTTCGACAGACCGACATCGCTTATATCGGGGTTGTAAAGCAGCTGGGGGTGTGATTTCAAAATGCGTTTCGTTAAGGAGAGGTCGTTAGCGTGAATCGCACGGCGTAGACGAATAGAGGCGTCGATCCTAACAAGCATCACATCGAATCAGCCATGGCGGCGAGTAAATAGTTATCAAACTTAGGCTGCTCTGCAAAAGCCAAAGCATTCGCGTAAGTTCGAATCTTACATTTCACCAGATCAAGGCTTAAGGAGAAGGTAGAAATATTAGTTTAGTTGACTAAAAACAAATTGGCGTGTTAAGTTCTCCGTACTCCATACTCCGTAACTTATTTATTATCACTTTGTTTAGGCCCTAATTCCAAGGTTTTTAGTACGCCTTTTAGTACAGTACACGGCGGAGCCATGCTTAACCGATACCTAAAGCGACTAGCAAACTGCATATAAATCAATATACCGTTTATGCAAACTGCATTTCGTACCTAGTTACGTAAGGTATACTTAGAAAATAAGGGGTAGTACGGAGGTCCCTACCAAAAGTTCTTTCTCACCGCTTTGGCAAAATAAGAAGGTGGGTATAGTGCTAGTAATGTATTGCTACTGTATTTACTACAGCAGTGTTAGCGTATTTCTATGTGCTAAGCGCCCTGTAAAAATATTAGTAATTGAGTTATATTAGCGATAATATCCACTAAGCTCTAGCGTATCATCGCTAATAGCTTTCTCCGTATGATTTACACTCTGCACTATGTATTGCCGCAGTTATAGAAAAGCGGTGAGAACGAACTTTTGGTAGGGACCTCCGTATATAGAGTATTAAGTACTTTATGCAAATTTAGTATTATTATATATAAGCAAGTAAAAAAATAGATAAAGATAAAAAGATAATCGAATATGCTATGGCTTCTACTCCGTGCACCACTAGTCTGTACGCGCAGTCTTTGCGCGAATACTAGTGTAAGACGCGTACGGTAAATAAGTTGTTATAGTTTAATAAACTTTAATCGTCTCTTTGCTACTATTAAGGTAGTGTTGCTATTACTTAAAGAAGTCTATAATTGCTAGTAGCTTTGTACTATAATTTAGCTTTAGTCTTTATAGTTTTCTTAACTAAAAGGCAATTAAGTGCTAGGCTCTTTCTTTATCTTATTAAAAGATAATCCTGCTAATAGCTACCTTTAAGGCATTAGTCTCTATGCGTATTACCCGTTCTAGGTTAAAATGGCGTAGTAGAGTTGCTTTTATAAATGCCCTTTTTAGCATTATAAAGGCTACGCGCTCTTTGCTCTCTAGCTATACTAGTCTTAGCTTTTTACTATTTTTGCTACCTTATAGCAGCCTTAATAAAGAAGATAAATTGTCTAAGTAAGCTTTAATAAAGCAATAATAAAAGTTGTAGAATCTAAGAAAGACCTATACCTTTCTAAATATTTATAGCGTTAGCTATTCTATAATTACGCGTACTCTGCGTAAGTCTATTATAAACTCTTTGCTTTTAATAACAAACCCTAGGAATTTAACTTCTTATTAGTAAAACAAGCATTTGTTGCTGTTAATAAATAACTAGGCTTGCTAAAGACGCTTAAAGACCTAGTTTAAGTGCTCTATATGCTTTTTTTTATTATATAAGAATATAAAGATATTATCTAAGTAGGCAATATAGATTATATCTACTAGACTATATAGCGCTTAGCTAATATAGTGCTAGAAGGTTGTTAGGGCGTTAGTTAGCTTAAAAGGTAAGACTAGGTATTTAAAAAGACTATATCTAGTCTAAAAAGCTATCTTTTATTTATCTTCTTCTTTAATCCTTAAGTAGTAATACGCCTCCTTAATATTAAAAATTAATATTACCTTTATTCTTATTACATAGTCTATAATCTTAAAGATTAGGGGTAGTAGGTATTAGTTCTTTACTATAATCTTATTTAACTCTTTATAGTTAACGTATAAGCGTAAGCTTCTATCCTTCTTAGGTATAAAAAGAATAGGTGCGCTTATAAAGCTTTTTAATAAGTAAATTTATTATATTACTAAGTTATTATCTAAGTACTAGCGTAGCTCTTTTAATTCTTTTTATAACAAAAGATATATTATCCTATATAGTAGTTAACCGCTAGGTAGAAGATTAATTATATAGTTAGCAGCCTTATATAGTAGTAAGACCTTAGCGTTAAATAAATTTAATACGCTACTATACTTACGCGCTAAATGCGCAAGTAGTACGCCTATGCCTCTTAGATAACCTTTTACTTCTAGGTTGCCTAGCAAGATTATATATACCTATACGCGCTCTCTACGCGCTATAGTAAGGAAGATTCCTTATAGTATAAGTTGTATAGTATTTATATATGCTTTAAACTACTAGCAGTAGTTTACTAGCTTTAAGTAAACTTTCTTACTCTAAAAGGTTATTATTAATAGTAATATAATTAGGCCTCAATACCTAGTAAGTTTAATAACTCTTATATAAACTTATATAATCTTATAGGTATACTTATAAGAGTCTTTTATACGCAAAAGCACCTTCTACGCTTTTGCTACGCTTATAATGCTTTTGTTATACGCTTTAAGGGTTAGTACTAACATCTTTATAAATTTTAGTCCTTATAGTCTTATAAATTTATAGTTAATAATATTAAGACTTATATAAGTATTCTATATAATACATACTTTTATAGTTATTAGTTTAAGAAGAGAATCTTGAATAAAAAAAGAATCAGTAATCTTAATTATCTTTAGTAACGCTTAAAGGTCTTAGTTTGTCTTAGGCATCTTTAGTTTTTTACCTTCTTAGCATTCTTTTTAGTTAGCTAAACTAAATTTACTAATATAGTCTTTTACTTTTTTAAGCAGTTTTAAGCAAAGTAACCTTTACTTTTATAGATAAAGCACTTTATACGCTTACTATTTATATAGGTAAGGATCTTTTAGTAGCTCTTAGTAGCTATAGTAGCTAGTCTACCTCTTCTTTTACCTTAGCCTTTACCTTTAACACTACTATAATAGTTACTATAATTATTTTTTTAAGTAGTATTATTTTAATAGCTACCCTTATAGCCGTTTTAACTCTTTTATACCTTTTTACTATATATACTATTATTATTTTATTTTAACTAAGCCTTTAGCTTCTTTAAGCTTTAAAACGTTATTACTTTAACTACTAGCTTTGCTTTAGTCTATAGTATTTTATTCAATTTTAAAAGATCTTCCTTTAATTTTAAAAGTAGCTTAAAGAATAGCAACTATGCTTATTTCTCTTTTAATTTAATAAGTAATTAGTTTCTAAAGAAGGTAAAGTAGTTATTAATGTCTTAAACAGTTTGCCCTAGTCTTTAGTAAGCCTTACTAATTTTATTAGTAATAATAAAAGCTATATTATAAAGATTAGCTATAAAGGTTAAGGTTTAAGCCTTAAATGCATCTTAGTTACTTTAAGCCTTTACTACTACTATGTTTATTATACTTTATAAGTACGTTTCCTATATAGTATAGCATAACTACTTTATATACTTAAGCATATAATTGATCTAGTAACTAGCGCTTTTAAACTTATTAAAAGCTAGATAAAAGTATTGCTTCCTAGCCTATAGCTAGATAGCGCGCTTTTAAAAGCTGCTAAATATCTTAAAGGGCAGTTTAATGCCGCTTTTTAAGATAATATCTTAACTATAAAGGCTATCTTTGTTAAAGTTCTTGCTATAAGTGCACTTACCCTTTACTTAGGTTACTCTTAATCCAAAAGCTATTACTATAAGTCTACTATTTACTACTTTAAGCGCTCCGCTTTACGTAGTCAATTATTTTTAGCAATAAAGTCTGCTACTATCTAGTCTATAGTAAGCTTAATAGTCTGCTCTAAGAAGCCTTTACCCGCATTATCGTTATCTAGTTACTTATAATCCTTTTTTAAGAGATTAAAGTCTTTATTCTCTACTTCTTTAACAATAAGGTTAAGAGGGTTCTCGACTATTGCCCTAAAGCTACTCTCTCCTTGCGCACTACATGCGTACAACGTTTGCTTTATAGTCTTTTAAGGTGCTATTACTCCTTCTACCTTTTAACTTAAGTAGCTTAATAGTAAAAGAATTAAGAATTGTTAAAGGTATACTTAGGTAGGCTAGGTAAGTTAAGCAGGCAAAGAGGTATCTTCTTGATAAGAGGAAGCAGCCGTATATTCAATAGCTAATTCTTGCCTCTTACACTCTAAGGGAGTACAAGAGGCGCTCTTTATCGTAGGCGCACCTTTAGCGCACTAAGTGCGCAAGGCAAGCGCGACCCTGTTTCTACTTAGCCTGTGCGCTAGCACGTGCTGTGGCCTGTGCGCAGACTGCGCCACGCAGACTGCGCCACAAGTACCGCTTCTAGTCTACGATGTGCATTTAATACGCTGTGCGCATACTGCGTATAGCTTGCGTGTGGCCTGCGTTGGTCCTCTTCCTAGGGCGGCGTAACACTTTTTATAAAAGCGTAGTTTTTTTCTTATTATTATTATAGCATTATTTCTTTATAAGCTTACTAGCTTATATATTAATAACTATAATTACTTACTTTTAGTTATTGTATTTTTTCTTTACCTTTAGCTTTAAAACTAATACCTTTTATAAGTATTAGTAATTTTTATTATTATACTAAAAGACTTACTAATAGTTTTATTTTAATACTACTTTACTAAGTAGTTATTAAGCTTTTACTAGTACCTTTAAGTAATCTTACTTACTTAGTTAAAAGTATTACTAATGTTTTATTATAAGTAATTTTATTTTTACTAGTATACTATTAATAACTTACTACTTTACTAAAGCATCTAGCTTTCTTTATAAATATAGTATATTTAAAATTCTAAGTTTAAGTATTCTTAATAAATAAATATAATAAAGTATATTTATATAAAGTATATAACTAAAAGCTTACTAATATAAAAGTAGTTATAATGCTTTTATTAATTAGCTACTAGTTTAGCAGTTAGCTAACTACTTACTTAAATAATCTTTGTATTTTTTAACGTATTACTATATATATTAGTATTATAAGCATTCTTTATTATTACTAACTACTTCTTTATCTTAGTAGTAATAACATTATTTTTTAGCTTTTTAATACTATATTATAGTAGCTTATTATTATGGTATTAATTGCTAGGTAGTAGCTTTATAGCCTTTATAGCTATAATATTAGTTAGTACTTTTAGTATTTATATAATATAAGTATATTTATTACTTTATAGCTATTATTTAACTAGCAAAGTATTATTAAGCAGCATATATACTAGTCTTTATTTAATTTAATAAATAAAGTTAAGGTACTTATAAACGCTATACGCAAGTATAATAAGTATTGCTTAAGGTATACAATTTATAGCAAAATACAAGGTAAAATAAAAGGTATAAAGAGAGTAAAAGTAAGACTTTATCTTACTTCTTTTAAATTTATTACTAGTAAGCGCTTATAAAATATATATATGCTATAATAGTAGTCTAGCGTAAAAGAACGCTTTAAGGCGCTTAGCAAAGCTTGCTAATCGTTATTTTGCTTATTCGCTATAGGTCGCCGAATCCGGCTTAGCGCCCTTAGCAGGGCTCGGCGATACTTTTTCCTAATACTAGGTAAGACTTGCTAAACGCCTTACTCCGGCCTTGCTAAGCCTTGCGCGGCCTATATATACTTTATTCTATAAGCCTACTTAAATTATTACTAATTTGTGCTAGCATCTTATACTTTAGTTAATCCCTTTATAATACTTTACTTAAAGGTTATTATAATAAATATAAAAAAGCTTATCTTATAGTGCTTTATTTTTTAAAATAACTAAATGCTTTTTAAAGAATAAGGTGCTATTTTTATTAAAAGAGTACTCTTTATAAGCGCTGCCTTATTACTAGACTTTAGTAATAATATTATAAAGCGCCTTATTTAAAACCTATAAAGGTATAATAATATAAAAAAGGTTTATACTTAAGGTGCTTAGCTATAAGGATTCTTTTTAAAAATCTTTTATATTACTAGCGCTAGTATAGTTAGCGCAAGCTATAAAAGATTGCTAGGCTTATTACTTTTTTACTTCTTACTGCTTAAGTTAGTCTTTTAAGGCTTGCTACGCTTCTTCTTAATAACTATATTAATAGTTGTTAGCTAATCTTAGATTACTTACTTAGCTTGTTTAACTATATTATGCACAACCTTGTATCTTTTAAAGACGAAGTGTAGTGTAGCAATCTAGGCCTATGCGGTTAGTAATAGTTTTATAATAAGGTTTAGTTTCTTTTATAACGTAGGTAGAATGTTTAAGTCTAGTATAGTCTTAGCTATATAATTAAGATAATAAAAGAGGCTGTTAGCTAGGTTTAAGACTTTTAGCTAGTATTTTATAGTAAAGTTAAATGCTAATAAATAATATACCTATCTAGTAAGCTAACTATTAAGGTTCTTTATAGGTAATTTTGATACTTTTATTAATGCCTAGTAATCCATTAATACTAAAAATAGCTTTAGCATGCTTATTAAATAGTGCTTTAAATACTTTAAACTCTTTATAATAGCTAAAAGCTTCTACTAACTTATAGCCTATTAAGTCTTTATATTAGTTAGCTTATAAGACTAGTAAGCTATAAGGTTCTATTAGCTATTAACTATCTAAGTAAAAATCTTAAAGATAGTAAACTTAGATGCGTTTGTTTTTACGTAAGTAGCCTAACTTAGGTCTTAGTAACAAAGTATAGTAGCTAACTAAAATATATCTTTTAGATACTTAAACGTTTAATCTTATTTCTTACCTTAGTTAAATAGGCTAAACTTTCTTTTATTAGTGCCGCCTTTAAGTAAGCTAGTAAGGTAATAATATAAAAATACTTCTTAATAAAATAGTAGTAGAAGTTAGCAAAACTAAGGACAACTTATACATCTTAGTAAGAACTTAGCGTAAGCTATTCTTTAATTAAGTAGACCTAGTCTAAGTGTATACTAATGCCTTTTATACTAATTATATATTCTAAGAAATTAACCTAAGTTTTAAAAAACTTATACTTCTTAAGATTGATAAAAAGCTAGGCTGCTTAAAGGCGCTTATATACCTAGTAAAGGTACTACTAATACTCCTTCTTAAAGTTAAAGTAAATTAGTATATTATTAAGCTAAATAACGTAGTAAATATCTAAAAGATTAAAGAAGGCCTTATAAATATATACTTAAAACGTTACTAGCGCGTTAGTTAACTTAAATAGTATAACTATATATTTAAAATAGCTATACTAAGTGTAAAAAGTAGTCTTTTACTAGTTAGTCTCTTTAATATAAATATAGTAGTATACGTCCTTAAGATCTATCTTTAAATACATTATAGTGCCTATAAGCTAGTCTATTAGTTCTTACGCATTACCTAGTTAAGGCTTTAGTAGTTAATATAAAGCTATAGTATTTTATCTTTCTTAAGAATAAATAAGATTAACGCGTTAGCTAAGCTAGTAAAGTGCTAGATACGTCTATTACATAAGTTTTCCTTAATATATTTCTATAACTTATAAAGCTAAGTTGTTAAAAGAGAATAAATAAGCTTATAAAAGGGCTGCCTATCTAGTATAAGATTAATAGTATATTCTATACTTTATAGTAGTAGTAAGGATTTTATAGCTGCTAAGGATATAATGTATATAAAATTTATAAAGTAAGCTAAGAGTAGTAAGGTATCTTAGTTTATAGCATTCTCTTTATTAAAAGAGTTTACTATATATTCTTTTAGTAAGTAGATATTTATAACTTAGATTATAGGGATGCTAAGGCTAAGGTGTACTAGTAATATATAGGTTATAAATAACTATTCTTTATATATAGCGTCTTTTATTAATTATTTAAAAGTTACCTTTTAAATCTAACTAAACTTTTAAGAAAAGTTAATAGTATTAATATAAATATTAAATAGTACTATCTTACTAAAAGAAAGTAAAATTAGTACTACTAACTTACTATATTTAATAGTATAGTATAAAATTATAATAGTATATAATTTTCCTTTAGCGTTAACTAGCGTTAAAGAGTATTAATATACCTTATAAACGTAAATATATTCTTTACTTATACCTTTTAGATTTAGTTTATAAAACTATATATTTTTTAGTTATAACTTATAGGCTAGTTTTTAACTAATAACTAAGATAGTAGCGGCTATATTTAGCTAGGCTAGTACTAGTACTTATTCTTTACTAGTAAGGCTATTTAAATAAGCTTTAGTAATAATAAAGTAATTAATAAGTATTATAGCCTTTTTTATATCTCTTTTACTTCTTTAACGTAGTAAAAGAGGTAAAAAAGTCTTTCTTTACTATAAAACGTTTTTTAAATTAAAAAAGAGTTTCTTTATATATACCTTTATTAATATCTCTTATACTAGTACTATAGCCTTAAGTCTTTTTAAGTAGTTATAACTAATATACCCTTACTTACTATAATAGTAGCATTTAATAGTCTAGCTTATTATAGTTTTACCTTATAATATTTAGTTTTACTATAGCTTTACTTTATTTTATAGTATAGTAAAGTTTACTATTAGCTAAAATGTATTATTTAGCTATACTTATTATTACTTAAAGTGTTACCTTTTTAGTTACAATTCTAACACTTAATTAGTAGTTTATTTTTAAATATAAAGGCTACTTAACTAGAGTCTTTATATATATATAGCAATTATATATATATATTATAGCTTAATATTATAAGTTAAGATTTCTTTATAAAGTTTAAAGATAAGTTAATAATAATATATAAGGGGCTAGTGTGCAATGCGTAGTTATAAAGGCTTAACTAGTTTATACTATTATATTAAGACTTTAACTTAACAAACTATAAGGGACTAGTAGGCGAAGGCCTGCTAGTTAATTTATACGTAGCTAGAAGATGCAGTATAGCGCAACCCTAGTAGGGCGTAGCGCAGCTTAGTAGCTATGCTAGTCCCGTGCAACACGTTAAGATAGTTTGTTAAGTCTAACGCTTAGTAAGCGACTAGTTGCCGAACCGGTGCGTAGGGTTACGTGTGTAGAATACCCTTACACTATCCCCTCCCTCCCTAGGTAACGCCCTTATTAGCTTAGAGGTGCACACGCGGTAGCTACTTGCTTGTTAAAAAACCTCTTGTATACGTAGGAAAAAGAGTTAAGTGCTTTAGGTTATTAGCTGTTGCCGAGCGGTCGCGGACCGCTCGCTAGTGCGACTGCATTCGGGTGACGTAGAAGCGCACACGTACTGCTTAGTCTATAGCGGCAGTAGACGCCGGATCCTGCTTAATGCAAGGGTTGTCTGGTTTGTAGGAGCTCTCTAGGGGGCGTGCGGCTTAGATCCTAGTCGGGGAACGCTTAGGTTGCCGCCGATAGGTATTAAGAGGAGGCTAGCCTTAGACACTAGAGGCACTAAGGTGCAGTGCGCGCTAACTGAAAACGGCGGCGTAGGGCTTATAACTTTTAACTACTAGCAAGGTAAGATAAAGGCAATAGCGGCCGTTTGTTACCTGCCGATTATAAAACTATCGCCTACTAGATAGTAGAGGCGGTTTGCTGCTAAAACGTCCCTTTATTTAATTTTAAACGTTTTTTACCTTGCTGTTAAAGCAAGGTTAAGTAAGTTTTTAAGATGTATTTAAGCGTTTAATAACGCGGCTTCTTTGTTGCTTAAGGGTATTAAAAAGCAAGTGCATCCTATATTTTTTAAACGATTTTATTTATACTTTATAAGACTACTTTTACTTCTTTAGTCCCTTTTAACCTACTAGCGTAGTAGGTTAGTATAATAGTTTACGTCTTTATATAATAGCTAGCTAATAATTACTTATAAGTAATATTAAACTAAAGCTATTCTTAAGTCTTTATAGACTTTCTTATAAAGGCAGATCTTATAAAACGCTCTCCCTAGGCATATGCACTATCTCTTAAGAGCGTACGTCTTTACTAGCATAGCGTTTACTATATAATAGCTAACCTTATAGTAGGCCTTATACTTAAATTGCGTTTTTAAAGCTTACCTAGACGTCTACTACAAATTCCAATACATAGCAACGCCTAAAAACCTAGGGCGCTACGCTAGCTATATAGCTAACAACGCGTTCTACTTGCCTATAAGTGCTCTCTTTGTGTATGCTAGTAGCTAGACACTAACTAATAGCTCTTTAAAAAGATTAAGGGCCTTGCTTGCTACCTTTAGAAGTTTCTAGCTAGCATAAACAAGTTGCTACTTTAGCAAATAACGGCTAACAACGTTGTTATAGCGCCGGGCGATTGCGTAGCAATCGCTTAGCAGGTAATAGCGTTAATAGTAGTAGCTAAAAAGCTTAGCCGCACCCTAGAAGAAGACAAGCTAAAGCTCTTAGCGACTAACTAGCGCTCTTAGCGCAAGCGGTTTAAGATAGCATAATAAGCTACCTTGCGCCTTAGCGTTCTTTACTAGTACTAGCAGAAGCTAGAGCTAACCTTAACGCCTGCCTAGCGGGCGGCAAAGGTTGCTCGGCTCCTGCCGCTAACGTCCCTAGACATAAGCACGCCGTCGTAAGCGTAAACCTAAGTTGCTACTGCCCTTAAAGCAATGGCACGTCTCCTTGTCCCTATTAGCAAGTTATCGCTAACTTGTCGCCTAGGCCAATCCTTGTTTTATTATGCTTACCCTAGCCTAGCGCGCAGCGGCTGTTTAAGCTAGACGTAATAGCATGTTACACTATATAGTAGAAGCGAAGGATCTACCTAAGCAGATTGCGTAGACTATAGCAGCCCTAGTCGAACTAGCCTAGGCTAACTAGGCTATAGTCTTTCCCTAGCTATTACCCCTAGCAATGCTTAGTAAGCGATAAGCCTATAGCTAGTTGTTAACCTTAGCTAAGCGTTAATAAGGCGCTAAGACTATTCTTAGTGCTATAGCTAATAATAGTAAGGTAGTTGCAGTAGCTAGTAGTAGTAGTGCGGTAGCGTCTAGTAAAAGAGCGCTAGTAAGCAGCTAGTTAGTAGCTAGTAAGAACTATATACTAGTTAGTAAAGGCTTACCTAGTAGCAAAGAGAAGGATAAAAGGGTTAAAAGAACATTCTTAAAGAAGAAGGATAGCAATAAGTAGCTAGTAGCTAAGCAATAGCTCTTTAATAGTATATTTTAGGTTTATAGCTTTAAGGAGCGCCCTTAAAGCTAGAATAAGTAGTTTATAGTATATAATTACATAAGAAATAGCTAAAGTAGTTAATTAATAATTAGTTAGTATATAGCTAGCTATTGCCTTATAGTCTTCCTATTTTTTATAAGTGCGTTTTGTAGTCTTTTAATAAGACTACAACTTATAGCTAGCGTACGCTAGGTGCTCTTTTAGTTCCTAGGTATTATACTTAGCTAGCTAGCCTTTTTATTTTACTAAGAACTAGGTTTATAAACCTTTACTAAGGTAAGTAATAATGTCTTTAACCTTATACTCCTCTTAGTCTTTTACTATTTCTAGGAACAAAAGCTCTTTCTTATCTTTTACTATAGCGGTTTATAGCTTAAGGCAAGAGACGTAAAACACGTTATATTAACGTGCATACTATAATAGTAAGGCGACCTAATACGTAACTAGGCCTAGCTTCTTTATAATATAGACGCGTAAGAAGGTTAGGTTTAACTTCTTTAAGCTAGCTAGGTTTAGGTGCTTTGTTAATAAACCTACAAATTTACCTTTAACAAAGTCTTTATATAAGCATTGCTTATTATAGCCCTTCTCTTATTAGCAAATCGCTTTTTCCTATAATACTTCTAGCTTTTGCTAAATAGCCTATAGCTAACTAACACGCTCTTGCACGCCCTTTACCGCAGCCTTAGTAAAAGGGAAGTTGTCTATAAAATAAGGGTAATATACATACAACGTATAAAATAAGAAGGTCTTTATTATAGCATAGCAAGCGTTGTTATACGCAAACTCTGCTATACTTAACACCTATGTTTACTAGTGTTGCAAACGACCGTAGAACGTTTGTAGGAAGCGCTCTAAGGTCTAGTTAAGGATCTTAGTGCTACTATCTATTTATAGGTAGTATGCCGTTAACATTATTAGCTAAACCCCTCGAAGTTGCATTAGTTCTTGCTAAAATTAGCTAGTAAATAGGCTGTCCTTATTACTAACGATTACTTCTAGGATATTAAACTTAGTCTTTATATAGTTATAGATAAGTTAAGCAACCTTAGCAGCTATAACCGTTTTTTAGGTAAGGATAAACATGCTATGCTTAATATAGCAATTAACTACTACTAAGATAGCGTTATATAGACGGCCGTCTAAGCCTAGGCTTAACCTAAGACTAGTTATAAAATCTATACTAATATGCTAGAATGGCTAAATAAGCATAGGTAAGGACTAGAGGTATTTATACAGCTTATGCCGTAAAACCTTATTGCTTATGTATAACGAATAGTTAGCAACAAACGTATAAACGTTAGTAGCTATGTTTAGCTAGTAGTACTTCTTAGTAATAAGTTCTATAGTCTTATAGACTCTTATATAGTTTGCTATAAAGGAGTTATAGTATAGACTAATTAGCCTTGCTTATAGCTTGTCCGCTAATAAGACGATAATGCAATCCTTATAGAATAAGGTGTTCCCTTTCTACAAATAATAAGTATTATTCCCTTAGCTTTATCTAGCCTTTATAAACAAGTTATCTAGTAATTAGTCTTAGCCTTAAGCGTTATAAATAGTATTATATAGTTTAAGATAGCACTAAGGTTATAACAGCCGTTCTTAGCTAGTAGCAACCTACGCCTTCTATACTATTAATAATAAAGCTTTTAGCATAAAAAGCCTTAACAACTAGTTTATAATCTATAGCTTGCTAAGAAGCAAAAAGAGCACATTATTATATATAATATTACCTTTTATATAGTCTAGTTAGCAAGACAGACTATCTGCTAGGTTAATAGACCCTAAGTAGTGCTTAATCTTAAAGTTAAACGCTAAGAAGTAAAATACCTATTAAGCAATTTAGTTCTAAAGATTCTTTACTAATGCCTTAACAACGCCTTTTAGCGCCTAGTAGTTAGTTAAGACTATAAATAAGTCCTTTAAACCTTCTAAATAGTAACGCTAGTGCTCTAAGCTTTTAATAATAGCTAAGAGCTCTTACTATTTTACTCTTTACTGCATCTTATAGGCTGTTAGCTTACGTAAATAGTAAGCAACTAGTTACTACTTACTATCTATAAGCTAAGAGATAATGCTAGAGATAGCATAGCCTAACGCATCTGTTTCTACCCGCGTAGGCTTTATATTATTATAATAGCAAAGAATTATTACTATTATAAATACTATCTTTAGCAATTTAAAAGCAACCTTTACCTCTTTAGTTAATACAAACAGTTGTATAGCAACGGCTTTACGCTTACGCAGCAAGCTAAAGCCTATTTTTATTAACTCTATTAAAGCTTGTATAATATAAGAGTAGTAGGAAATAAAGCGTCTATAGAAGTTTGCAAACTTTAAGAAGAATTGCACGTCCTATACACACTTAAGAGCCTTTTATTTAGTAATAGCTTTAACCTACTTAAGGTCTATAGCTAGCCCCTTTATAGTAACAACAAACCTTAAGAAATTAATTTCCTCTTTAAAGAATTTATACTTCTTAAGATTTAAATATAGCTACGTAGCCTCTAGCCGCTTAAAAACCAATTAAAGGTGCTTCTTATACTCCTCTTTAGTTTAAAAGTAGATTAAGATATTATCTAAGTATACTTTATAGACTATACCTACTAGCCTTACTAGTGCATAGTAAATATATGCTTAAAATATAGCCGGCGCGTTAGTTAGTCTAAAGGGCATAATATAAAACTTAAAGAGCTTATATTTCGTTTAAAAAGCAGTCTTCTACTAATTAAAGGCCTTAACCTAGATCTTATAGTACGCTTCCTTTATGTCTACCTTAGAGAACACCTTTATGCCGTTTAAGCGATTTAATAGCTTACTAATTAATAAAAAAGGGTAGTAGTCCTTCTTAGTTACCTAATTTAAACCTTAGTAGTTAACGCATATACGCAAAGTACTATCCTTTTTTAAGATAAAGATTACTAGGTCTCTAGCTAAACTATTACTATAAGCAATCCGCTTATTTGCTAACAACTTGTTAATAAAGCAGCAAAGCTCCTCTTACTAAGCAAGAGATAGCAAGTATAAAGGGCTATATAGTACCTTTATACTATCTTCCAGCTTAATTAAGTGTTTTGCATCCGCTAATAAGGGTAGTTTCTTTGCCTTATTAATATTAAACACTTTAGCAAACAGTTGTATATAAAACGGCGGTCGCTAGCTAGAGTCTAGTAAAGCTAGATTATTATCTATAGTAAGAATATCTAGTTTATAAAGACTTAAATCTAACTACGTTAAGCAGATAGTAAACAACTCCTTGCCGTTACATAAGCGTTAGCTTATTCGCTTAAAGGTCTTAAAAACTATAATAGTAAAGGACTAAGCCTATTAGATAGTGTTAATAATAACGCCTAGAAACCTTAGTCCCTTATAACTTAAAATAATATCTTTACAGTTAGCGCTTACTTAGTAAACAGCTATAAAGACCTATATTAACGTGTAAAAGACTTTATTCTTTATTAGCATAATAGTTAGCTTATATAGGCTATAGGCCTATAGTGCTTTTTTATTAATAAAGACTAGGTTTAAGTTTAGGTACTACTAAAGCAGCTTTAGACTAAGCCGTTAAACAACCTTTAGGTTAACTACGTTTAGGTTAGTATAAGAATCTAGGTTTGCAATAACGGTAGCCTAGCGATTGCTAAGCGTTTATGCCTTAGCTAGGGTATAGTAGTAAGGAATTATATCTTTGATTAGCTATGCTAGTAGGGCTAATAAAGGATAAGGCTCTTTTATTAACCTTGCTAGTTTTCTTAGTTAAAGTAGGTTGCCTTTTAGTCGTTAAGCTCTTAAAGACTATCTTTTAATTCCGCTTAAAGCTCTTTAACTTATACATAGGTTTTAGGCTTAAAGCACTCTTAAGAGCTGTGCCTGCTCTTACTATAATTCTAGCACTTTAACGCAACGTTAATATTATTTAAACTGCTAAGGTTAGTAAGTTAGAAAGTAGACTAACCTTAGCCAGCAACTAGTTATAAGCTTAGGCTTTTTATAAAACTATAGTTCCTTATCTTATTATTATTACAGCGCTATTTCTTTGTTAGCCTGCTAGCTAGCACGCTATTAACCGTAACCGCTTGCTTTTAGTTGTCTTATCTCTTCTTTTATTCCTAGCCTTAAGATTAATACTCTTTATAAGCATTAGCAATCTTTATTACTAAACTAAAAGACTTGCTAATAGTCTTATTTTAATACTACTTTGCTAAGTAGTCGTTAAGCCCTTGCTAATACCTTTAGGCAATCTTGCTTACCTAGTTAAAGGTATTACTAATCTTTTGTTATAAGTAGTCCTATTTTTACTAGTATACTATTAGCAACTCGCTGCTTTACTAAAGCGTTTAGCTTTTCTTATAAATGTAGTGTATCTAGAATTTAAGGTTTAAGTATTCCTAATAGATAAATACAACAAAGTACGTCTATATAAGGCGTATAACTAAGGGTTTACTAGCGTAGAGTTAGTTGTAGTACTTTTGCTAATTAGCTACTAGTATAGTAGTTAGCTAACTACTTACTTAAATAATCTTTATATCTTTTAACGCGTTGCTATGTACATTAGTATTATAGGCGTCCTTTATTGTCGCTAACTACTCTTCTATCTTTATAGCAAAGGCACTAATTTCTAGCTTCTTAATGCTATATTATAGTAGCTTGTCGTTATAGTAGCAACTACTAGGTAGTAGCCCTATAACCCTTACAGCTATAATGTTAGTTAATGCCTTTAGCGTTTGCATAATATAAGTATATTCATTGCTTTATAGCTGCTTTTTAGCCAGCAAGGTGTTGTTAAGCAGCATATATACTAGTCTTATTTCTAACTTAATAGATAAGGTTAAGGTACCTATAGATGCTGCGCGCAAGGTGTAGCTGCTATGCATTAGCGTAAGGGGTAGCATTAGCATGTCCTTAGCTTTTAATAGTTTGCGTGCTAATTGTAGAGTGGCCGCCTTATAATCGGACATTACTCCTTATAGAATAGAAGTTAAAGAATATAAGGGTTAGTGTGTAATGCATAGTTATAAAGGCTTAACTAGTTTATACTATTGTATTAAGACTTTAACTTAACAAACTATAAGAGACTAGTAGGCAAAGGCCTACTAGCTAATATATATATAGCTAAAAGATGCGGTATAGCGCAACCCTAGTAGGGCGTAGTATAGCTAAGTAGCTATGCTAGTCCTATGCAACGTGTTAAGATAGTTTATTAAGTCTGTTGCTTAGTAAGCGACTAGTTGCTAAACCGGTGTGTAGGGACGCGTGTGTAGAATACTCTTATAACTACTTATCCTAGCTATAATAAAGACAGCGCCTTAAGAGGATAATACGTATATACTAACTTATATAGTTTAAGTTTTTAATAGTAAAGCTATAGTAGTAAAGATTAAAGATTAGATTTAAGGTATAAAAGCTATAAATAATAACTAACTAAACGTATTTATTTACTATACTATAAAATCTTATAAGCGCTACTAAAGCTTTTTAATATAATTACTATAAAATAAAAGGCATATAAGATAAGGCTAAATAGTATAAGTCTTAATAGCGTTTTAAAAGTAGTTTACTAACTATCTTTATAAAAAGTATTTAAACCTTAAGTAAATAAAGCTTAAGCATTAAAATAAGATCTTCTTTAGCTACTAGTAGTATAATAAAACCTTTAAGAATTTCTTTTATTAATAGTAAATCTTATACTAATAGCTTAGTAAAGATAAAGTATATAACTTACTATAAGCATTTAGTTATTATATAAGAGTATTCTATACACATAACCCTACGCACTAGTTCGGCAACTAGTTGCTTACTAAGCGTTGGACTTAACAAACTATCTTAACGTGTTGCACAAGACTAGCATAGCTACTAAGCTACGCTATGCCCTACTAGGGTTGCGCTACATTGCATCTTCTAGCTACGTATAAATTAACTAGCAGGCCTTCGCCTACTAGTCCCCTATAGTTTATTAAGTTAAAGTCTTAATACAATAGTACAAACTAGTTAAGCCTTTGTAACCACGCATTACACACTAGCCTCTTACATTCTTTAACTTCTTTTCTATAAAAAGCAATGTCCGATTATAGGGCAGCTACTCTGCGATTAGCACGCGAACTATTAGAAGCTAAGGACGTGCTAATGCCACCCCTTACGCCAATACACGGCAGCTACACCTTGCGCGTAGCATTTGCAGGCACTCCGACCCTGTCCGTCGAATTAGAAACAAGACCGGTATATGTGCCGCTTAACGATACCTTACTGCTTAACGATACCTTGCCGGCTAAAAAGCAGCTATAAAGCGATAAATATACTTGTATTATATAGACGCTAAAGGCACTAACTAACATTATAGCTATAAGGGTTATAGGGCTACCGCCTAGCAGTCGCTACCGTAACGACAAGCCACCGCAATATAGTATTAAGAGGCTAGAAATTAGTGCCTTTACTATAGAGACAAAAGAGTGGTTAGCGATAATAAAGGACGCCTATAACACTAATGCATATAGTAACGCATTAAAAGATATAAAGATTATTTAAGCAAGTAGTTAGCTAACTACTACACTAGCGGCTAATTAGCAAAAGCACTACAACTAACTTTACGCTAGTAAACCCCTAGTTATACGCTCTATATAGACGCACTTCGTTGCGTTTATCCGTTAGGAACACTTAAACCTTAAATTCTAGATGCACTGCATCTATAAGGAAAGCTAGACGCTTTGGCAAGGCGGCGAGTCGCCGATAGCGTACTAGCGGAAATAAGATTACTTGCAACAAAAGATTAGCAACACCTTTAACTAGGCAGGCAAGATTGCCTAGAGGTATTAGCAAAGGCTTAACGACTACTTAACGAAGTAGTATTAGAATAAGATTATCAGCAAGTCTTTTAGTATAGTAATAAAGATTGCTAATGCTTATAAAGAGTATTAGTCCTAGGGCTAGGAATAGAGGAAAAGATAAGATAACTAGAAGCAGGCGGTTATAGTTAACAGCGTGCTAGCTAGTAGGCTAACAAAGAAACAGTGCTACAATAATAATAAGATAGAGAACCGCGGTTTTATAGAGAGTAACCTAAGCCTATAACTAGTTGCTAGCTAAGGTTAGTCTACTTTCTAACCTGCTAACCTTAGTAGTTTAAACAATATTAATGTTATGTTAAAGTGCTAGAATTGTAGTAAGAGCGGGTATACCTCCTAGGAGTACTCTAAGCTTAAAACTTACGCATAAGTTAAGAAGCTTTAAGTAGAACTAGAAGATAGTCTTTAAAAGCTTAACAACTAAAAGGCAACTTACTTTAACTAAGAAAACTAGCAAGGTTAATAAAGAAGCCTTACCTTCTATTAACCCTACTAGCGTAGCTAACTAAGGATATAATTCCTTGCTATTATACCTTAGCTAAGGCATAGACGCTTAGCAATTGCTAGGCTACCGTTATTGCAAACCTAGATTCATATGCTAACTTAAACGTAGTTAACCTAAAGGTTGTTTAATAGCTTAGTTTAAAGCTGCTTTAATAGCACTTAAACCTAAACCTAATCTTTATTAATAGGAAAGCACTACGGGCCTATAGCTTATATAAGCTAACTATTGTGCTAATAAAGAATAAGGTCTTTTACGCGTTAATATAAGTCTTTATAGCCGTTTGCTAAGTAGGCGCTAACTATAAAGACATTATTCTAAGTTATAAGGGACTAGGGTTTCTAAGCGTTATTATTAACACTATCTAATAAGCCTAGTTATTTACTATTATAGTTTTTAAGACCTTTAAGCGAATAAGCTAACGCTTATGTAACGGCAAGGAGTTGTTTACTATCTGCTTAACGTAGTTAGATTTAAGTCTTTATAAACTAGATATTCTTACTATAGATAATAATCTAGCTTTACTAGACCCTAGCTAGCAACCGCCGTTTTATATATAACCGTTTGCTAAAGTGTTTAACACTAATAAGGCAAAGAAACTGCCTTTATTAGCGGACGTAAAGCACTTAATTAAGCTAAAAGACAGCGCAAAGGTGCTATATAGCCCTCTATACCTACTATCTTTTGCTTAGCAAGAGGAGCTTTGCCGCTTTATTAACAAGTTATTAGTAAATAGGCAGATTGCTTATAGCAATAGTCTAGCTAAAGCCTTAGTAATTTTTATCTTAAAGAAGGACAGTACTTTGCGTATATGCATTAACTACTAAGGTTTAAATTAAATAACTAAGAAGGACTACTACCCTCTTTTATTAATTAGTAAGCTATTAGATTGCTTAGATAGCGTAAAAGTATTCTTTAAGGTAGATATAAAGAAAGCGTACTATAGGATTTAAGTTAAGGCCTTTAATTAGTAGAAGACTACTTTTTAAACGAAATATAGGCTCTTTAAGTTTTGTGTTATACTCTTTAGACTAACTAACGCGCCGGCTATATTTTAAGCATATATTTACCGCGTACTAGCAATGCTAGTAAGTATAGTCTATAAGGTATACCTAGATAACATCTTAATTTACTCTTAGACTAAGAAGGAGTATAAAAAGCACTTTTAATTGGTTTTTAAGCGGCTAGAGACTGCGTAGCTATATGCAAATCTTAAGAAGTGTAAATTCTTTAAAGAGGAAATTAATTTCTTAGGGTTTGTTATTACTATAAAAAGGCTAGCTATAAACTCTAAGTAGGTTAAAGCTATTATTAAATAAAAGGCCTTTAAGTATGTATAAGACGTATAATCCTTCCTAAGGTTTGCAAACTTCTATAAACGCTTTATTCCTTATTACTCTTGCATTATATAAGCTTTAATAGAATTAATAAAGATAGGCCCTAGCCTGCTACGTAAGCGTAAAGCCGTTGCTACATAACTGTTTATGTTAACTAAAGAAGCAAAGGTTGCTTTTAAATCGCTAAAGATAGCATTTATAATAGTAATAATTCTTTACTACTATAATAATATAAAGCCTATATAGGTAGAAACGAATGCGTTAGGCTATACTATCTTGAGCATTATCTCTTAGCTTATAGATAGCAAGTAGTAATTAGTTGCTTATTACTTATACAAGCTAATAGCCTATAAGATGTAGTAAGAAGTAAGATAGTAAAAGCTCTTAGCTATTATTAAGAGCTTAAAGCACTAGCGTTACTATTTAAAACGTCTAAAGAACTTATTTGTAGTCTTAACTAACTACTAAGCGCTAAAAAGCGGTGTTAAGGCATTAGTAAAGGATCTTTAAAACTAAAATGCTTAATAAGTGTTTTACCTTTTAGCATTTAACTTTAAGATTAAGCACTACCTAAGGTCTACTAACTTAGCAGATAGTCTATCTTGCTAACTAGACTAAATAAAATGTAATATTATGTATAATAACATGCTTTCTTCGCTTCTTAGTAAGCTATAAATTATAGACTAGTTGTTAGGGCTCTTTATACTAAGAGCTTTATTATTATTAGTATAAAAGGCGTAAGTTACTACTAGCTAAAAATGGCTATTATAACCTTAGTGCTCCTTTAAACTATATAATACTATTCGCAACACTTAAGGCTAAAACTAATTACTAGATAACCTGCTTGCAAAGGCTAGATAAAGCTAAAGGAATAACACTTATTATCTATAAAAAGAGAACACTTTATTCTATAAAGATTGCATTGTTATCTTATTAGTAAATAAGCTATAAGTAAGGCTAATTAGTCTATACTATAACTCCTTTATAGTAGGCTATATAAAAGTCTATAAGACTATAGAACTCTTTACTAGGAAGTATTACTAGCTAGATATAGCTACTAACGTTTATGCGTTTGTTGCTAACTATTTGTTATGCATAAGCAACAAGGTCTTACAGCATAAGCTATATAAATACCTCTAGTCTTTACCTATGCCTATTTAGCCATTCTAGCACATTAGTATAGATTCTATAACCGGTCTTAGGTTAAGCCTAGGCTTAGACGGCCGTTTATACAATGTTATCTTAGTAGTAGTTAATCGCTATTATAACGCCGCCCTAGGAAGGAGACCGACGCAGGCTACGCGCAAGCCGTACGCAGTATGCGCACAGCGTATTAGATGCATATTGTAAACTAAAAGCGGTGCTGGTGGCGCAGGCTGCGTGGCGCAGTCTGCGCACAGGCCACAGCACGTGCTAGCGCACGGGCCAAGTAGAAACGGGGTCGCGCCTGTCCTGCGCACTTGGTGCGCCAGAGGTGCGCCTACGATAAAGAGCGCCTCCCGCACTCCCTTAGAGTGCAGAAGGCAAGAATTAGCTATTGAATATACGGCTGCTTCCTCCTGTTAAAAAGATACCTCCTTGCCTGCCTGACTTACCTGGCCTACCTAAGTACACCTTTAACAGCTATATAAAGCATAGCATATTTATCTTTACCCAAAAGACAGTTACGGCTACTAAGGTCGCCTAACTTATCTATAACCGTATAAAGACTAAGTTTAGTATTCTAAAAGTAATTGTTAATAATAAGAACAGCCTATTTACCAGCTAATTTTAGTAGGAACTAATGCAACTTTAAGGGGTCTAGCTAATAATATTAACAGCGTACTACCTATAAATAGACAGTAGCACTAACATCTTAAACTAAACCTTAGAGCGCTTCTTATAAACGTTCTATAGTCGTTTGCAATACTAGTAGACGCGGGTGTTAAGTATAGCGGAGTTCGTGTATAATAACGCCTGCTATACTATAATAAAGACCTTTTTATTCTATGCGTTATACGCATACTACCTTTGTTTTATAAACAACTTCTCTTTTACTAAGGCTGTAGTAAAGGGCGTGTAAAAGCGTGTTAGTTAGCTATAGGCTATCTAGTAAAAGCTAGAAGTGTTATAAGAAAAAGCAATTTACTAATAGAAGAAAGGCTATAATAAGCAACGCTTATATAAGGACTTTATTAAAGGCAAATTTATAGGTTTATTAACAAAGCACTTAAATCTAGCTAGCTTAAAGAAGCTAGACCTAACCTTCTTATACGTTTATATTATAAAAAAGCTAAGCCTAGTTATATATTAGGTTGCCTTGCTATTATAGTACGCACGCTAATATAATGTATTTTACGTCTCTTACCTTAAGCTATAAACCGCTATAGTAAAAGATAAAGAAGAGCTTTTATTCCTAGAAATAGTAAAAGACTAAGAGGAGTATAAAGTTAAAGACATTATTACTTACCTTAGTAAAGAGTTATAGACCTAGTTTCTAGTGAAATAAAAAGGCTAGCCGGCTAAGTATAATACCTAAGAACTAAAAAAGCACCTAGCGTATGCTAGCTATAAGTTATAGTCTTACTAAAAAGACTATAAAGCATACTTATAAAAAATAAAAAGACTATAAAGCAACAGCTAGCTATATATAAGCTAATCGTTAGTCGACTACTCTTACTATTTTTATACAATTATACACTATAAACTACTTATTCTAGCTCTAAGAGCGCTCTTTAAAGCTATAAACCTAAAATATACTATTAGTAAGCTATTGCTTAGCTACTAGCTACTTATTACTATCCTTCTTTATAAACGTCTCCTTTACCTTTTTATCTTCTTCCTTAACACTATCCTTCTTATCCTTCTTCTTACTACTAGGCAAGCCTTTGCTAGCTAGTATATAGCTACTACTAGCTGCTAACTAGCTGCTTACTAGCGTACTCTTACTAGATACTACTATACTACTACTACTAGCTACTACAACTGCCTTACTACCGCTAGCTATAGCACTAGGAACAGTCTTAGCGCTACGCTAGCGCTTAGCTAAGGTTAATAACTTAGTGCAAGACTATCGCTTACTAGGCGCCGCTAAAGGTAGCGGCTAAGGAAAGACTACTACTTAGTTAATCTAGGCTAGCTTAACTAAGGCTGCTATAGTTTATAAGATCTACTTAGGTAGCCTCTTTACTTTTATAGTATAGTAAAGCGTACTACTATAGCTAGCCTAAATAGCTATAGCACGCTAGGCTAGGCTAAGCATAAATAAATTCGTCTTAAATTATAAAATATACTTGCTCTTTTATACCTTAAGGTAATAAAGAAGCTACGTTATTAAACGTTTAAATACAATTCAAAAACTTGCTTAACCTTACTTTAATAGTAAGGTAATAAACGTTTAAGATTAAATAAAGAGACGTCTTAGCAGCAAACCGCCTTTACTGTCTAGTAAGTAATAGTTTTATAATTAGCAGGCGATAAACGGCCGCTATTGCCTTTATCCTACCTTGCTAGTAGTCGGAAGTCGCAAGCCTTACGCCGCCGTTTTTAGTTAGCGTACACTATACCCTTATACACCTAGTGTCTAAGGCTAGCTCCCTTATAACACTTATTAGCAGCAACCTAAGCGTTCCCCGACTAGGATTCAAGCTGCACGCCTCCTAAAAAGCTCTAACGAACAAGACGACCCGTGCATTAGGCAGGATCCGGCGTTTACTGCCGCCATAAACTAAGCAGTACGTGTGCGCTTCTATGTTACCCGAATATAGTCGCACAAGCAAGCGGTCCGCGACCGCTCGGCGACAGCCAATAACCCGGAGCGCTTAACTCTTTTTCCTAACTTTATAAGGAGAGGTTTTTTAACAAGCAAGTGGCTGCTGCGTGTACACCTTTAGGCTAACGGGGGCGTCACCTAGGGAGGGAGGGGATAGTGTAAGGGTATTCTACACACGCGTCCCTACGCACCGGTTCGGCAACCAGTCGCTTACTAAGCGACGGACTTAACGAACTATCTTAATACGTTGCACGGGACTAGCATAGCCACTTAGCTGTGCTATGCCCTACTAGGGTTGCGCTACACTGCATCTTCTAGCTACGTATATATTAGCTAGCAGGCCTTTGCCTACTAGTCTTCTATAGTTTATTAAGTTAAAGTCTTAATATAATAGTATAAACTAGTTAAGCCTTTGTGACTACGCATTGCACACTAACCCTTATAGTAGTTTTATAAATCTTTTTATAATTATTAGTAGTATCTTCATTAGTTCTTTAAGCTAGTTATTAAAGTAGGTTAATAAATTAATGCTTAAGTTCTTTAAAGAATACTTAGCAGCTAGGGTTATACTATGCATATCTTATAATTGACCTTTGTTAAGATTTATATTAAAGGCTATTATACTTATTAATAAGCTTGCTTTCTTATACTTTACCTTGCTAGCTACTATTAAATATATAGCCGCAACGCTAGCTAACAATTTACTAGCAAAGAGCCTTAGAATAAGGGTTGCGCGCGTTACTCTCTTTTCTTCTACTATTATAATAGACTATAAAACTTAAAGAGTATAAAAAGATAAAGAATTATAATAAGTATTACCTAAGGCATACAATTTATAGCAAGATAAAAGGCAAGATAAAAGGTATAAAGAGGGTAGAAGTAAGACTTTATCTTACTTCTTTTAAATTCGTTACTAGCAAGCGCTTACAAAATATATATATGCTACAATAGCAGTCTAGCGTAGCAGAACGCTTTAAGGCGCTCGGCGAAGCTCGCTAAGCGTTATTTCGCTTATTCGCCGTAGGTCGCCGAATCTAGCTTAGCGCCCTCGGCGGGGCTCGGCGATACTTTTTCCTACTACTAGGCGAGACTTGCCGAACGCCTTACTCCGGCCCCGCTAAGCCTTGCGCGGCCCGCATATACTTTATTCTGCGAGCCTGCCTAAATTATTACTAATTCGTGCTAGCATCCTACACTCTAGTTAATCCCTTTATAGCAAGGTATAGCTGCCGTGCATTAGCGTAAAGGGTGGCATTAGCATATCCTTTACTTTTAATAGTTTGCGTGTAAATCGCAAAGTAGCCGCCCTATAATCGAATATTACTCCTTATAAAAAGGAAGTTAAAGAATATAAGCGTTTATATATAACGTATAGTTATAAAGGCTTAAACGTGCTTATACTATTATATTAAGACTTTAACTTAATAAACTATAGTAGACTAGTAGGCAAAGGCCTGCTAGTTAATTTATACGTAACTAGAAGATGCAGTATAGCGCCGCCCTAGTAGGGCGTAGCATAGCTAAGTAGCTGTGTTAGTTAGTCCTATGCAACGTGTTAAGATAGTTCGTTAAGTCCGACGCTTGGTAAGCGACTAATTGCCGAACCGGTGCGTAGGGACGCGTGTGTGGAATACCCTTACAAGTATTTATTGAAGGTAGTGTTGCTAGTAGTAGTAATACGTCTACTTACATTTATATTTACGTCTACGTCTTCGCCTATAATAGTATTTTTAGCAGTAGTAATAGCTTTATTAATGTCTTACGCGTTAATAGCAAAAGAATAACTTAAATGCAGTTCTTCGCGCCTAGTTTCTTCGTAACGGTCGTAGTCCTTATTCTGCTTCGCGTAGTGCGAGTAATCACTTATAAGGCCTTGTTAGTGCCGAGGATAGTAAAGAGGTCGATGTGTCATCTTGCCGTAAGTGCCGCTAGTGCCTTGTGTGTCCTGCGTGCCTGTTTTAGCGTTGTTGTTGTTGCCGCGGCGCTGGTGTAGCCGTCGTCGGATTCGTCGTTAGATAGCTTAAACGTAGCCATTATAAAGGGTTTTGTTTTATGCAATGTGTAGTTATAAAGGCTTAAACTAGTTTGTACTGTTGTATTAAGACTTTAACTTATTAGGGTATGTATTCATTATGCGTTTCTTATGGCGGCACCTCTTACCTTATGCTTGAAGGCAGATCTGAATATAAAAATTATAAAACAAAGCCCGTCGTCACGTGCATGGAAGCCGCTGCCATTAAGTGCTTCCAACCCCTGTCAACTAGTGTACCGGATAGCAGCAAGATGCACGTTGTTTTTTATCGATGCGGGCGCCAAGTCTCCTCCATCTTCACGCCAAACATAAGCTGCAACAAGAAAACCAGCCGAGTCATCATCTCCTCCTCCCCCTCTCCTGTGCACACACGGCACGCACAGATGGACCCGACCAAATGGCGAATATCAAAGGCTTGTGAAGAATGCCGTATCAGGAAAATTCGCTGTGATGGTAGCAGCCCGTGCCAGCGCTGCCACGCGCGTAATGTCAACTGCGAATACCGCAAGAAAGCGCGAAACCGCATGAGAAAAGAGGCTGTTACGCCGTCAATTCTTTCCATGTCGCAAAGCAGTAGGAATAGCGATGCCGGGCAGGAGGCCGGGCCTGGGCAACTTGATGCGGCAGCGCCCGCTGAGGGTAGTCCTGTCAGACACGTCACTCAAAACAGCATACATAACCACAGCGTAGCTGCAACCCACCGCGCGTCTCCGTCCGTATTTCTCCAACTCTATTACGGCCCCTCGTCAAACTTTTCTCTGCTAAACTCTATATACCATCAACTTGAGGGTACGCGTCCGGGACTGGATGCAGCGAAAGAAGTGGAAGAGATTGGTCCAGGACTAGACCTGTTCAATAGTAGGCGTCTCTACTTCGGCGATTTAGTCGGTGTCACCGATTCCAGTCGCATGACCGATACCATACCGGGATTGTTTCTGGACCGATGCATGGCTGGGAAACTCATGGACCGATACCTCACTACGTACTGGCACGCTCTGCCCATCTGGAGTCAAGACGAATTTCGAAACCGGCTCGACCTTCTCTACAGCTCGTTGGAGCTGTACAGCACCGAGAATCCCGACACCATTATAATAGTGCTTGCCATGGCCATTGGTGCGTCTATGCTTCAAAAGGAGCCTGCAGCCCAGTACCTGTTTCAAAAAGCCAAAAAATGGTATGCCTCACTTGATGATATGGTGAACATACAGACTGTACAAATTGCCTTGCTTATGATGAGTCTGCCCCCTCCCCCTCCCAACACATAAGCGTCCCAGGGTTTTATTTGCACGATTGGAATGTAGCTCATGTTTATCTAACTCATGTTTACTCGCATTTTTGTGCCGAAGACGCAAGGCCGAATAGTGGGTTTCTTCTTGCCGGCGTTGCGGTAAGAAAAGCAGTGGCGGCGGGCCTACACAAAGATGTCATCGGTGCCGCACACTCTCAGGATGATACCCGCCAGGGGCGGATAACGATCTGGTGTGTGTTTTTCTGGGAAATGTAAGATGGCCGGGGTCTTAACCATGACGGGATACTGCTCCTAACATTTAACAAACAGATGGCTCTGTTTCAGTCTTGGCCGGCCCAGCTCCTTCCCAGAGTCCGACATAGACGTGCCCTTTCCCAGCGAGGAAAAGATGCTTCAGTCGTTGGTGACTCTTGCTAGACTCATGTCCAAGTGTGTGACACGGATATACAAGCAGCACCATGACTCGTTACTACCCATTTGGAACGCCGCTATTGACATCCGGCGCGAATTGCGTCAGTTCGCAAGGCAACAACTTGAGGATCTCAACTTCGGCCTTGTCGGGGACGCATTCGCCGGCGAGCTTGGTGTTTGCCAGACCATGGTGTCAACGAGTATGTTTCCACGCCAATCATGTCTATTGGCCCTCTGATACGCTGACCATATCGTTCACATTAGTGTATCATCACACATTGCTACTGACATTCCGTCCTTTCCTCGTATTGCGTGCCAAGCTGCAGCAGGACGCTGCGACGGTCAGTGGCCCTGCTGTGTTGCCGACGCCACCGGCCTGGTTGGACACAGCCTGTGACTACTGCATTGACGCGGCCCGGCATGCTATATCCTATCTATCGGGAGCTTGTCAGAATAATGAGCTGTGTCGTGTAGGTTGACTTTTACGGTCCGCAGATTCAGACGATAACAGATTTTGAGCTGACGATTTGCATCTTTCAAGGACATCAAGTATCATGGATTTTTCCTCGAAGGGGCAAGCCACGTTTTGGCATTCTACTTGCTACAAGACAAGGCCGCCGGCCGCGCAAACTTCCCTTGGCTGCAACTAGCTGCTCGTGCATTGCAGTTCATGAGGCCTAATCCCAGGTCGGGTCCGCATTCCGTTGATCTAGCTAGCAATCTGGAACGAATGATTCAGTCTGTTTATCCGGATTTCCGATTGGAGCATCTGACTAGCAATCCACTCTCGTCCGGACACGCCACCGTGAGACAAGAAGCAGAAGCCTTGACGACTCGGATGACAGCACCGATCGATACGTCTACCCCCTTTGGTCTAGACGACAGCGGACCGCCGTCTACGGAATCACCGTCGACAAGCACATTGAAATCCGACGCTCCGGCAGATCTGACAGCAGCAGACCTCGGTTGGAACTTTGATTTCAGCACCATGAATATGGAGGCTTTTCTAACCATCGACCCGAGTATGGCTATGGATTTCACAACTTATTCACCTGGTAAGTCTTCGAGGTAGTAGGTAGCTCCACCATTGGCATGCTATGCTCTAAGGGTTGGGACGAGGGGATAACGAGAAAATTTGGAAGAGGAGACGATCTGGCTGTATTCGGTCTGGAAATTTAGCTAGCTATAGAAAAACGTCCAAACTGAGTCTAACGGTTCACGAATCACGTATCACTGTTTAGTGTTCTATTCACAATCTATGCGGGAGCTTGGCAGCATGGCACGCTGGGATTTTCTTCGACGGCTCGGAGAAGGCAATCTGCGAGGTGGTATCCACGGCCATGGAAGACGGGGGCACCCACAAAACCGGGTTTCGCTTGAAGAAGTTGGCGGCGCGTAGCATGACACCAACCGGCTCGCAGGGCATGATGGGGTAGTCCTCGCAACGGGGAAAGTGCGTCAAGCCAAACTGGATGTAGCAGACGATGTCGGTGTTCTCAATCGACCCGTCTTGCTCCACCCAGTCAAGAACAGTCTTGTTGTGTGGGTGCCCCAACTCACCCGAGCTCTGACAGACATAGTCCCCAGCTGGGAACAACACGTAGTCCTCGTATGGCACAACGAACAAGCTCTCACGCGCGAAAGCGGCACGTTTCCACACCCTGCTACCAGGCCTGGCAAGAATCGCTGGGCAACTGCTGTTTATAATTTTGTATCCAACTGGGGCACCGGATGCAGTGGTCGTGACGGCGGGATTGATTATGTTCCAGGACCGGCTCGTTTCATGGCAGTAGCTCGTGGCCCCCTCCTTTGCCGTTCGAAGAAGCGTCTTCTTGGCGTGAAATCCATTGCCATATTGATTTGCTGCAGATCCAGCAGGCTCGTCGGCCGCAACAGCATCTGTCTGCACCACTGAATTGTTCGGCCCGTCAATTTCAGGGTCGACGCGAAGCGAAAAGATATGCTGATGGTTGTGGGCATTGATGCGTGGAGCGACTTCCGTGCCGTAAGGCGCTGCTGTCTCTGAGGGATGCATACTGCTTGTGTTCAGTTGCCCTGTCAGCTTCACCTCGAGCTTGTAGGTTCCATCCAGTGTGAAGATGTGGTAGAAGCAGTAGTCATAGTTGGCAGCCGTGATGATCTGCGAAATGATCAGTCTGCGGTCACGAGCCGAAACCACAGTGCCGTCACGGTAGTCAGTATGCTTGTACAGAAGGCCGTTGTCCTCCTCATGTATGCAGATAGCATTCTTCACAACCGCTGGCTCGCCACGGGCCGTCGCCATGACGGCATCAAGGTAATGGATGGTGCCTTTGCAGTCGCATCCTAATTGGAGGGGATTTGTCATCAGGCCACTGCCATATTCGCCAACATCAAAGGCATGCTTCCTTTGGTGTGGCGAACTTGGTTCGCCGTAAGGAACGACCATCTCGACAACACTAATGCGGTTGAACAAGTTTCGCTGGCGGCCTTCCTCAGGGTCGTCCACACGCACGTCGGAAAGGACAATGCCCTCTCGGTAGTTGAAACCAATGTGCATGTGAAATCCAGCCCACGAGATCTCATTTCCGTTGAGGCTGAACGACACCCCTTCCGGCTGGGTGATATCAATCGGCTTCAGTCTGTCGCCGATGTACCTGTTCTGGATAAATTGCGGGAGGAAATTGTCCGCCGCGAGAGACACGGCGGTACGCTCACCATTGACACGGCGAATGTCCACAGACAGAAGCTCCTCTTTCTCAGTATCAACCACAACGGTGAAGTCCAGAGGATGAGCATACTGATTGTCTAGGGCAGAGTTGCGGTAGTATGAGATGCCCTGCTGGAGACGTCTGTCACGGCCCCACCGGTCATCAAATCCAATAGCCCATGCGTCGATGAAGACCTTCGACATGTCTGTAATACCGATTTCGCGGCACACCTTCACCACTTCGGGGTGATTGCGACAAACGCGCTCGGTCACGTCGAGGTCTTCAAGCGTGAGCGTGGGACAGACATCTTGCACTACCTTCCAAACCTCTACCTTGGCTGTAGCTAGGTTGGCAATGACTTCCGCTACAACCGAAGTTCCATTTTCCAAGATGATGGCGAAAGCCTTTCGCTCAGGGCGAGAGCTCTGGTTATCTCGGAAGGCAGTATACTCAGTCTTAGGTGGCTCGCGAAGAGTGATGCAATTAAACCTGATAGCCTTAGGATTGGCATAATGGCGAATAATCTTAGCAGCGAGTGAGATTTCTTCAATCGACAGCTGATCTAGATACGCCACAACAAAATTAGCTCCATAACCTGACATACGAAAGTCGCATTTACTGACCTAGAGGATGGACCAGCTCGTTGAGCGGAAGAGGGACTGGATCTATTGCTGAGGAACCATTGTCCTCTTCCCGATAGATCGTGTATCCCGAAATAGACGTCGTGTCTATGTTCATGATGATTGCTGTTCTGAAGGCGTCTATACTGTGCCATCCAGAGGGGCGTGTGTTGTATCAGACGAGAGGACTAGGGTGCCGCAGATAGGCAACTAGTGTTTTTGATGAGAATATGATATAAGAGAAGGTTTGGATTGTGAATCTAGAGATAAACCAGAGCCACATGGAGCTGAGAGGGGCTGCGAAATGAACAATCAGACCTGGCAGCGCGAGCTATTTGAAGACAGTGAGTGGAAGCTTGCCGGCGCTTGTACCTACCGCATGTGGAATTTCCCATCAGAAGTCTGTTTTACCAAACCAATCGCGTGTTGTCGGGACTTTTTTGTCGTTTGAGGTCTAGCTCGGAAGCCTTGGCTCGCCGGTCACAGGGAAGGTTGTGCTGTTATCTCGCAATCTATTACATACATATCGAAATTCTGTACTCCGTACGGAGTTCCTATCTTCAGACGAGTCGATAAACTGGTTAGTTACATCGTAGGTTGCTCTGCAGACCAGCGAATTAGCTGTGCTATGCACTGTGCGTCACCATTGGTGTATCGGGCGTCGCTTCGGACGAAGTCTTCTCTCCTTACAGTCCAATGACTGCTAATCGCTTTGGTAAGATAACACCTGGATTCTCAATGATTACTTTACCAGCGAGCTACTCCGTACATAGCAGATTTTTAGTCAGGCTAACCCGATACATGTATGCATTAACTAAGACGAGAACTTCTCAGCAATGGCATGTAAAGATACCATATTCGATAAGAATTTCGCGACGACGCTTTGCCTTCTCTATCTAGACCTGCATATCATTGACAGCACGTGTGTGTTTGCACTAGTTCAAGTATCTTGAAAAGACTAATATACGCAATGAGAGCCTCGTTGAGAGCTAATAACTGTTCGCTTCATAAAATGCAGCTAAGGCCCTAGAGTGCTACATGCATACGGAGTATGCTTCAGCCAAAGACGTTTATAACATCATTGTCTTTCATTATATCAAGCCAGTGAATTTCCCTTGAGTCGCCCATTTCGTCGTAGGTAGACCAAACAGTGGTTAACAATTTCTTTGTGACAATAATTGGTCCTGGCGGCAAGCACTTTTCTAATGTTGAAAGTCGTTCCTGGATAGTTGCACGTGCCATCTCTACCGAACTCGGCGACTCCGATAAGCCGCCCGAAGGCTGTATGTCGCCTTGGATAACACCATTTTGCAAGATCATAATATCCCGCTGCCTGACATGGACTGAAACGCCATTTGCTTTTAATGCGCTCCCCACGCAGAGACAGATCAGCGGCTGTAGACAGCGCATGGGAGAGATCGGGGGTATTTTGGAGAGGAGGCCCACAATGTGCAATGCGTAGAATATCAACCATTGCTCACGGTCAACGTTCTCGTCTCCCTTTGGTAGCGTTCTCCGGTGCAAAGATGCGAGATCCGGGAACGTCTGGTAAAGTTGCAGCAACGAAGTAAGCCGAAATGCTTCCGCCGCCATATAGAGATGCGCCTCAACATCCTTGTCTCCACTTTGGTCAGGTCGAGCAAGTTGATCTCTTGCTAACGGGATTTTAAGAGACACGAGCATTTCTTCGAGGGCCTTGCCGTCTTCGATGTCCTTTATAGACTGGTAAAGAAAATGGTACGTTGGCTGTGAAGTTCGGCGCCACAGCCTCCGTGACCTCCGGCATAGCACCATGACTTTACCAAACAAACCAATGAGGATAATCGGAACTCCAGCCCAAGGGTGTAATCTCATGCTTGTCAAGGCGCCTATTGGCGCGTCCCAATTCAGTAAGGCTCGGATATCTTCATCATCATCTGTTACGATACTCCGTAGCATCTCTTCGTAAATGAGACATCCGCGAAAAAATTCAATAAGGTCTTTATCATTTTGAGACAAATAAGCGGCCTGTATATCCACCAATTCGATGACCGAGCGGGCATTTCGCAGATATTGGATCCCAAGCTGCCTCGAATCGATCCAATTTAGCGAAGAGCTCATGCAGAAAAGGGCCGCCAAAAGGCCCGCTGGAACACTCTTTACAGAGCCCGGGTCACTAAATAAAGATTGTAATTCGCTGATCAAGGCCTGATTCGATAGTTGAGGGGCCAGGCTAATTATTTCCACAATGTTGGGGGTTCGTTTTGGCAGGGAGGCCGCAGCCATTGTTTGAAGCGAGAAAAATAAAGGCTCATGGGACGCCCATAGTGACGAACAAAGCTGTCGGAATGGATTCGACGGTGAATCAAAAGCGGCCCACATACCGCAGACTGATTTGAACCACAATTCGACTAGAGAAACACCTGGAATAGATAGCTGCCTCTCCGGACTCATTAATTGCCCTGGTCGCCAAAATTCCAATGCGAAGTCATTCACGCCGGCTGTTCTCTTTTCAGTCCGATACTCGAGACGTCGTAATGGCTCATTTGCTAGCTTGTGAGTAAAATAGGTTGTTATGTGGCTGGCCGTATGTTGCAAATTAATTTCATGGCTTCGACATTGAGACGATGTGACCAACACAGCATTTGGTGGCCGCTCTTGTGTATCAGTGGTTGACTGGTTGACAGCCAAAAGACGCGGCATATTGTTATTCTTCGTAGTTATGCGCCTGCCAATAGCGCTATTCTTGGACTGAACCGATTGTGCCGCCTCTAGGGCAAGTTGAGAGAACTGAGGGATGTTTGCACTATCACTCCATTGCCGTGAATCTGCTTCGTGTTTTGTAGACCATTTCAAAGTTTGTCGATAGCCGGGACAAGAAAGCCCTCTCTTTGTGCAATTTAGGCACGAAGGAGTGGTCTCGTCGCATTTTAACTTTGAAGTCAAATAAGATTAGCCCTGTGCTCAATTGTATGTGCAGTTCCTAACTTCAGAAGAGCCGTACTCGTTTTACTTTGCAAAGCTTGCATCCAGAACGAGACTTTACATGGCGACTCATACTGTAATGAAGGGGATGCCGCCGTGGCTTAACCAAGTGCAGTCTGGACGTGGTGTCTGTACGGAGTACTCCGTACTATGTAAAACTAAAATAATTTATGGAGAAAGAAGAGGGCCAGCCGGGGTAAATAACAAGCTTTAAATGCTGCTGTACGGAGTAAATTGCATATCTTGGTGTTTTCCCGTTACGTAACTCTTAAGATAGCCAAGTGGGGAATGTTGTCGGCATCTAGGGTACTGGAGGAGCTCACGGGATACTCCGTACAAATTGTCCGACCTACGGAGTACAAAGTATTTCGTACTTCCGTCGCAAAGAAATGCCAGCTGGATTTCTTTGTGCAGTAAGTACGGAAACGATAACCACGCCCTTTTGAAACAACTGCTTTACGGAGTATCTGTCTCTTACATACTAACCTTTTTGTAGCCCATTTAGTTGCGTTGTTTTTCGAGGTTTTCGTAAGTCCTCTTAGTCATCGTCCTGGCTTAAATCAACGATGAGCAATCGCGGTCTCTGTAGGCAGCTATCACTGAGTAAAGCTGGTCGTACGTTTCAAAGCTATCCGTTTGCCGAGTGTATAATAGTTGCCTTGTCATCTCCACTTTGCCTTTGACAGAATATACGGTAACTTTTGAAACAAAATAAAGTACATGGCGGGGGAATCGACCTTAAAGGGGGAAGAGGTTGAAGGGGCTAATAACACTCTAGGTGCCGCCACTGATGTCATTGTACATATCGTAAACAGCTCCAAAACTTGCGACACACTTTATTTATCCCGGTGGTCGTCTATTTGGTGAGGGACGCTCACAATAAGTCGAAGAAAAGGCGTGGAGATCCAGCCTGCGGGTTCGGGTTATCCCATCCAATTACTTACGAGCCAAGAGCTCTGCCTCTTTGATAATTGGTCTGGTAATGTAGAGTGATGCGCCGCCCAAAATACGAGCATTGGAAAACCTAGCAAGCGCAGCTGCGTTATTGTCGAACTTAAAAAGCAAGGACAAAAGTTTACAACGTGCTCCGTATGTTTCCGTGATTTGCCACAATTGTGAAGTGTTACAAATCCCTGTAGACAGCTCAAGGCAGATTTTACAGTCCATGAGGGCACACGTAGGTTGGAAGATAGCAACGGGACTTTTGTGGCTTGCAAAATTAACTGAAGCATCATTCTTATGCTTCTCTATCTGTTTCTACATCCAAACTGAACTGCCAACTATCTTCGCCTGATAAATATTAGTTTAACTTTTAATCTCCTTGCATTACAATGGACCTAAAACAGAAAAGCCTACTCCAGCTGACACCCAAAAGCTAGCAAATAAACAAGTACAAAAGAGCAAAGAGGATAACCATCCCCCATCATACTTAATGTGGTATAATCGATTAATAAAAGAGCGCGTGATCTTGGTAACATCGTTAAGACTGCCTTGCCTGGAAATGATTATAGACACAAGGCTTATGACCTTAAATTATAAGTACCCTCATTCTGAATGGTGTTCTTCCGATCCCGTTTCAGAAAGGGCGTGATCTTTGTGTACTTTGCGATGGCGGCGCAGGTTTGATACGACGCTAAAATGGCGTCCGCAACCCTCGACTTCGCAAGAAAACGCTGTTGAATAAAGTCAGAATGCCTTTCGCGCAAAACACATAAAAGGGCGAGGATTGAAGGAAGACGTTATTAGTGTACATACGTTTTTCGCCTGTATGGCTGTACATGTGCGTCTGAAGAGAGCTGGGCCGCGTAAAACGTTTGTCACACACTTTGCACTTATGCTTTTTCTGCGCAGTGCTGGTCATCTTGGAGCTGAACTGGCTCATCATAGACTGAGCGGGAGGAGGAACCTGGCTTGGTGCAGCCACGAACCCCTGTGGTCGAGGAATAGGTAACGCACGGGACGTCACTGTTTCGATATCAGAACCCGTGGTAGAATATTCGCTGACGCTTGAGTCGACAGAGCCTCCTCCATAGAAACCGTTGAAGCTTGTGCTGGAGACGCTGGAACTATTTGACGGGAAGCCGTACGAGTCACCAGAACCACGAGATCTGTTACCATATAGTGGCCTGGGCGTTTCTTGGCTTAACGATAAAATGCCATGGCTTGCCTCTATAGCATCAGCAAAGCTTCTCCTATCGTCATTCTGAATGTTTCTATTATTAAGAATCAGTATACGTATTTCGACTTAAGCCTACCAGCAAAACCCAATATTGGAAGAAGGGCTGCCGCGAGGAGCTTCACTCGCTGACAGTATATCTGTTTTGCATCACTCACGTATGCGGTTGCGAGTATCTTCTCCCATCAGACTCTGAGGGTATCGTAAATGCAGAGCGCATCGGTGCGGGTGCGTATCCCAGTTGATCGTAAGGTGTTGAGGATGCCGCATACGCAGGGTGAATTGGTGACGGGGCAGTGTAAGCAGTGTCATATGTCGCCGAAGTGGAGGGTTGTTGGGGGGCGATCCGACTCAAACTCAGAATATCTTGGGGCAAGGATAGCATATCCCGCTGTCCAACATAAACAGCATCCGGCACTGCACTTCGGTGAGGACTGCCGCCACCGCCACTAGTACCAGCTGGGACGGGGCCATACGCTGTCATGGAGGAATTAGATCCACTGCCCAGGCGGTGAATCTGGTGATGCGTCTGCGTGTGTGTTGGCGGGCTTGGCTGTCCATGGTGGTGCTGGTGCTGGTGCTGGTGCTGGTGCTGGTGCTGGTGGTGCTGGTGGTGCTGCTGCTGCGAGTGCTGCTGTTGTTGTTGACAGGGCGGCTGGTGATGCTGCTGGTGTTGCGGTTGTTGATGCTGGTGTTGCTGTCCTTGATGTGTTATTTGTGGCTGAGGTGACGGATGTTGTTGCTGGTGTGTCGGCTGCTGCTCGTGTTTAAGCGGTTCCAGGCCAAGAGATGTAGGCTGCAAGCTCTGGCTAGCCATATACATGTTTTTTGAAGCGACTTGTGGGGCTGACGTAGTTTGTGAGGACGAGATCCATGGGTTGGTGAAATGGGGAGGATGCGCAGAATAGGAAGACATGTGGTTGAGGTTTAAAGGGAAGCGCTGCTGGTTGGTTTCGATTGTCATCGTCATGATGTGAAAATGCACGCCTCTTCGACGAGAGTTTGAGTGGACTTGTCTTAACAATGACAAGCTTGTTGATCCCCCTCGAGCTACAAATGAGGCCACAGGCAGATGAAGTGTGTTCACCTTGGAGGATGATATTTCCAAAACGCGATGATGAGGATAAAGCAAGTTTGTAAATAATCCAGCTACCTGGCTCCTTGTTGATCGGATGTTTGGGGGTTTGCGTATGTATGTCTGGTCGGCAGTGAGTGAAATGGGGGATCGGCAATCCTTAAGTGTTCTTGGAGCAAGGGGTGTCTTTTGGGCAAAGGGGGTGGGAGAGGGGCAGGGGAGAACAGCAAGTCGGGTTTTGTACAAATAGAGGGAAAGGGCGAGGCGGGATACTCGTGGAGAAGTCGACGCTGCTTTGTATTGTCAGCAAACCAAGTCGCCCCTTCCAACCTTGCAACGACCGTCGACTTTGTCCACTTGCCCGCACGGCTTCGATGCGGTTGGACTTTCAGGCCTAACACGGAAAATGTTGGCTGAGTGACAACTTTAACCGAATATATAGAAAAGATTTGCCGTCCAGAAATCCATGTCAATGTTTCCTTCTCTTTTAGAAATAAAATAACGATCGAATTAATATAATTGTAAAATAAAAATGATACAATAAGTGATGGAGATACGTCTAGTGAAGTAAGTCATATGGCTGGCTGCTGTCGCATTCAACGTTGCGTGTGCGGCAGTCTTTTTTTCAACACAGGTAGCAAGATCGCTGTCGTCTTTCGATCCGCGCACAGTACTCCGTAGTCGAGAACGACACACGAATTGGTGGGTGGGAAGAAGAAGCCAAGCTTTGCACATAAGTAGTACCGAACAGCTTTGCTAAAACGACTCGTACGGAGTACTTGGACGCCACATATTGTGCCAGGCGAAGAAGGAACGGTACTGGAGGGCGAAAGGGGTGCAATTAAAATGGGGACGTACTTGGCAGAGTAGGCACAGACAGGGTACGGAAGGGAGGGAATAAGAGGTGGTGGGGCAGTGGTCTTGGAAAGATGACATGGCCTGTGTAAAAGGCTGTCTGGCTGGTCGACTTTTGGAAATACATGGATTCCTACGAAGTTCCTCTGGTCATCGACAGGCAAATCCCACTTTCTTCACAAAGTGCTGACTGGCTTGAGCAAGACATCAGCCCTTGCACGACCCCATCAACTCGCGCCCGCCTATGCACTCGTGCAATCCTCGTACAAGCCTTGCGCATACATAGTAGCGTAGGGCTGCTTGACAGCTTTCAGGCCTGGAGCGTACGAGTACGGAAGTGAATTGATAATCTTGGTTCGGGGAACAAGGGGCCCCCCGGGGTGAGAGGGGTAGCGACTGCTCGGATGTCCAGGGGTGCAGTTCACAAACTGGTGTCCAAAGTATCTACGACGTACATTCATGTCGGCAATGGTGCACATAAGGTTGCCGCGCCGGATGGCCTTGAGAAGTACGAGGAGGAGGCATCGAAAGCTCCTCTCAGAAGATGCTGGACCCTTTGAGCGAAGCACATGCAAATCGACTTTCAGTCTTCGCTGGCGTCACGAGCTAGCGGATTTAGCGGGGCGACTGGTGTTTTTTTTTTGGGGGGGGGGCGCGCTCGGGTTAATCACGGGTGTCTAGGATCACACTTCTTCTCGGTGGGACTCGAAATTGCTGGCCGGTGCCGGGCAAGGGTTGCGAGCAGGTACGAGTAATCACAAAAAACAGCCATTAATCCATACAGGCAAACGTCACAGCCGGCCACCGTACAATTGCACACGCATATGCTATATTCTCGTATCCGTGCTCTCAGCTCGATGATCGAGTACTTTTCTCATCATCACATACTCGTCTGGCAAATTTCGCCCTGCCTACACTGTGCTGATAGCTGGTATCTTACGGAGTACAAGAGAGGAAAACAAAAGTGAAAGAGGGCGTAGAAAATGTTGGCCGTTTATTACTCCGTTTAAGTTGTAATAAAGTGGAATCTCAGCACTCTCCGCAGACAACTCTTTGGCGCAAAGGATAGTTACATAGTAGTGTCCTTTTCAGCCCACTTTTGGCTATTTTCGTGCTGTATTTTTCCTTTTTCCTTTTCCCTGGTCGGTCCTCTTTTTCCTTTCTGCCGTTTGACTGTCGATTCTTTATTTCCTTTTTCTCTGGCAAGTGGGCCGACGGCAGAGCACTCGGAAAGCCCTCTAACCCCTCCCCTTCCGAGCCCTCACACGTCATTTCTGTCATAGCTACCTGTTTGGGATAGTGTGATTCGCCCCCGCCACGGTCGCCGTATAGCTATCAATGCACTGTCGGTCTATAGGTGCAAATGGTGCGCAGCACATGCTATAGCATCGCCAGTCAGAGGCGATGGACAGAACAATCCGCACATTTTTGTGGGGGGACGTATACCCAAAGATCGGACAAAGCTTCGGAAATGCCCCCACAAGAAATGAAGAAAGTAAGATATTTCATCTCCCTCCAGTTTGTGATGCATGCGGTTTCGAGAAATGGAAAAGGTCGGCGCGATAGCCTCTCAACGAGATAAGCTGAGCTCAATTGTCCAGTCCAATCCAAGCAACCTCAGTTCAGTCAACACTAATAGCAGTAGCGCATGAGTGTACTCCTTTCAGTAGGTTCAATGTGGCATAGCCACAGTAAGTTTGGCTCATCCATCTCACTTGTCGCCTGCAGCGGCTTCATTGCGAACCCGCTCAAATCCACTGGCGCAGATTCATTGGTCGTTAGCCTACTTTGTCTCTTATAATGCACTCAACTCGTACTCCAAGTTCAGCGTGAGTAGAAACAAAAAGCAAACGGGAGTGGGGAATTGAGGGAAAGAAAGGGATAAGTTTGGTGTCGTCATACTACGAGGCAACAAGAGGTACCTTCCAAACTGGGGCCTTCTAAGATGATCCTCCGTCGCGCTGCACTAACACCTTAATGGCTTCGGTACTTGCAGCGATCATGGTTGGTGTGCTGACACCAGTGCAAAAATGGCCAGCTGAGGAAGAAGCGGTGCAAATGGTGCGTTCAAAAAATAAATTGGGAGATGACTTGTTCCCAATTGAGGTCGTAATGCCATCATGTAGCTCGTACAAGGTAAGGACCTGTGCATAGTGCTTGGCAAGATGCAAATGCTCCGTACAAATAAAGAGGGGCGCAGATACAGGGGTTTGTGTCCAGTGAAACCCAGGTGAGCAAGACAGGTTTCCGGGATCAATGCCGATGGAGGTCGCCGACCAAAACAGATAATGAAATACAAATACTGCCGAATACCGGCAACCAGAAGAAGGACAGAATAGGAATGCTTATTCCACCGCTCCTTTCCACTTACGGCGGGTGTGTGGGCCAACTCGTTCACAGCCCAATCCTGTCGCTGAGCACACTTTAGCGTCAGGTGCTCCACATGCGTAGCCGTTCTTGGGTCACGTTTCTCTTTCGTCTCCTGTCAGAAAGGCTCCTCTTCGTTTGATGAACACTGCATGCCCGCAAGCGAGACGATTTTCCTGTTCCCGTCCGTCTCTTTAGTGCGGCTCCTTGCTTTATCAACATGGATGGTAAGCTATACCCGTACAGCCAAGCATGGAGTGAAATAAAGGCAACTTACTCAAACGGCCCGGACCAGGTTGTCCCAAGATAACCAGCCACTTTCCAGTCGAGCCTACGTCGTACGGAGTACCTGGCCCCAAATCATGCAACTGAAACTGAGCCGATCCGGGTCAACCCCATTGTTTTGGTTGCCAGATATGTACTCTGTACGGAGTATTCTGTACGGAGCACATACGTAGTAGAACTAGATTTCGCGTCTAGTAGAGTGTTGTTGAAATACGAACAAAAAGCGACGAAACTAGCGAGCGAACGCATGGAAAGTGCCCGGGAAAGCATGCGCACTGAGATACGACGACACATCGCAAGCATCTTGGAGGGATTACCATAAGGCTGATGCCAAAAACCTCCTTTGCCAACGGAGCTCTTTGTAAGAAATAAGAAAACTATGCGACCCAGCCTGTCACAATTGCCCCGTGAAGGGTATTTTTTTTGGTCGCATGCAAGGGATGACCAAAGCGGTCTTAGACCGCCAAACTTGTCAAAATGACCGCCAATCTCCTCCTAAATGGTTAATGAGCAAGACGTAAAGGGGATAGAAGAACGCTATCCCTGGTCCCATCTTTCGCTTTTGCTTCCTGGACAAGATGGTGGTGGGCAACAAATCTCGGCTGCATCCAGCTTCGACGACGATCACGGCCGGCAGTGCCCGATTTCTGGCTGTAAAAAGATGTACATAGTAAGATAATAATAAGACTAGTAGCAAGCAGCTCTCTTCTTTGAACACAATAAACTACTACTGCTGTACGTCGTACTCTGCATCTCTCTTGTAAGATAGAGACGAGATACGTCCGGTAAAACTTTAGCTAGACTGGAGCGTGTACTACTGAGGTAGTGGAAGCCAAGGACGCTCTCAATCCACACTGTACACAATCGACTAAAGACGCCATCATTTGGGTTGGCATTGTTCCCACGTACAGGTACCTCCAGTCAATGTATTTGCTAGAAGGTGAGGGAAATTTGTAAGGAGAGGCCAGTGGGTCCCTCCACACGCTCAGACCCATTTTTCCGGGGGTTTGAGCCACTGAGCTCTGTGCGTAAGATGCGTCAACAGGGGTACGTCTCACCATGAGCCCAGCTTTACCACGGAGAGAAAAGCCGTGTGGTTCCGGGCGTTCCAGGCAAGAGTGTAAAAACGGGAAAGACGAGCTAGCCACTACCCCCAGAAGAGCTGCTGCATTGGACGATTGCAAGATACGAACATTTCACACATACCTTACATAGTACGCGTGCACCGGAAGATGCACCCTACGGAGTACCGCTAAAATCTCGCACTACACTGCGCCATCCATCACCCACGGTCTCTGTCTTATAACTGGCAGTTCATATAACAATCCCTCCATACATACATATCTTGTTCGTACGGGCAAGGAATACAAATTATACTCCGTACTACCCCATACATAGTATGCAAAAAGTGAGATACTTCGCTCGCAGTAACTATTTCCGTGAGACGATCACCCAAATGGTCTTGCCCCAACCCGAAGAAGGACAGTATTTTATGTGTATACGAGCTTAACATGGTGAGATACCAGCCTTACTCTCAAGCCTTGTGTTTACTTAAATTAAAGCGAGATAGTGCGGTACATACATACATATGTAGTAACTTGCCCTTTCCGGTGCCAAGACTTGTCCTTTGTGTATATCTTGTATACTATGTTTCTTCGGCGCGCCGTAATACAGACATACTCCGTAGTTGCATCTCGGCTTCTCAGATCTTGTACATAGTAAAAACGGTAACATTAAAAAATCCTTCCTCGGGGTTTTAAGGGTTATATTATTACGTGTGCCCATACAATGTGTGGTTCACTAACGAGCTTAAACATATATATGCTACGTGCAATTTCTAAAGTTTTCACTTGACGCCTGCACTACTACCCGTATGTACGATGTACGGCGTGGGTGCTCTGGACACGTGTCCCAATGCTCCGTAAGGAGGACTCATTGCAACAAAGGCGTATTTTTTTTCATCCCAAACCAGCCGGCTGGTCCAATTAGGTTGTATCGTTCATTGTGTCTGTTATTACATGGTAGTTACAGGCAGGCTCGCGCCACCAGCATCCTTGTAAGATACTTTGACCGAGTATGTACTTTGTACTCCAGATGTAGATCATTCCGTGTCGAGTACGGTGTGCTGTTACTAGTTCTTGCCTTTGCAGCTGAGTGGGTCTCTCCGCAAAGCCTTAGTGATTGACCTAAATCCACGCTACTGCGGCCAAGGTAGTAACGAAAATCACAGTGCCAATTAAACAAGGTGGATGGGCAGTGCTGTTTTTTTTTAGCAGGCTTTACCTTGTTTTGAAGTCGCTGCATCTCTGGTTCATCCACACAAGCTAGCATGCTTGGTCCCTGTTGTCATTTCATGGCTGGTGGATACGTCGTATGTCGTACGGGAATTGCCATTTCCCCATTCCATCCTAGGGCTAAGCGAGATGTACTCCGTACCTACACATAGCGGAGAAAGAACGGGAGAAACGGGACGGCCGGACGACAGTCGGTTTAGCTGCTTAAAGTCGTTGTCATTGCTTGAAACAAAAAACGGCAAGTGTCAGATGTGACTACTCCGTAGTACCCCAGGGAGGTCGGGAGATTACAACGGCCATGTCTCGGCCGGACTGTGCTCTATTCTATTATACCATATTTCCGCACCATGTTAAATCACTTTCCTCGTGTGCCTGCGTCGTACGAGCAGTGTTCTTTCTGGCCATGAAATTTCCTAGCTGTTCCTAGTTATTGATTTTACAGCATTAGGGTGTCATCCACTGCCATGCCCAGGGTCGTTCTTTTCGTACTGCCCACCGGCGTGCCCCGTGCTGGGTAACATAATGATTTTAAGCAAATAACGATGACCGCAAACATTGGCGACCTAGTTAAGGGAATTAGAACTTTCAACCTCCTTATATTCTATCACGTTACTGGAACAGACCCAGATAATGATTGCCCGCTTACTCTGTATACTGAGTGCATGCACCCTTGTTCCAGCCCTCGCTCGCAGTGTGGTTGGCTAAGTATTGATCTTGTTATCCCCTAAGTTACGAAACTGTGTATGCGACTATATTAACACAAATATAGGCATATTGGTTACAAGTAGAATATGCATACTGCCAGAGGCCTTTCTAAGCTTAGGATACTTTCCTCCTGTAAGGCAGGTATAATACTTGCAAACCTCCGTAGAGATTGACGAACTAGCTAATACTTGTCAATCGACACTAAACCTCATCCTCTCTACTCCGTACTTAGTCTTTGATTCAACTATCTACCAGCCAGGCACAGTCAGTGTTTTGTATCTTTTGTTTGTCCCCTATACGACGAATACGCCTAGTACGTCAAATTTGGTTATCTGCAGCAAAAACTACATATTCATCCGCACACACTGCACACATTTGCCAACAGGCAATATAAAGACATTGTCGCCCTACGATAGCTTCCATTTCCCCTTTACCTGAAATTTGTTCATTTATCATTAAGAAAAAAAGAATAGGTATATTGATCTTACTATGGGAATGTCTTTTATACACTACGTAGACCACGTATTGGGACGCCAATCGGAGAGGAAGCAGTCTAATTGAATTTACTTTGTATCAAGGAGAATTGGCGAGACATGTTTGATTCCCCTTCTAAACTGTACGGAGTAATGTGTAGACAGGATTAGAACCTAAACAATGCACATTGTCTCTACCTCCCCCACCTGCATCTTGCTATATCCTACTATTGGCGTGACATGCAAAACATCAGCATGGTCCAAACCGCTATAATGCTGCCTTTCACCAATATATTGTACAGGCTGTGCAGCCCCGGGTAACTCTTAAAATGGACCGAGAAAGTCCTGCATCACAAGTGAGCCCCATGTTATTTCGACTAAGTATGTGATATGGCGTTGCGCCTCGTCCTTATCATTGAACGAGACAAATCGTCAAAACGAGTTTAATGTCTCTTGATCTGTTGTTAGAAGCAAGTCATACCAGGCAGAGGCTGAGGAAAACACGTCAAGGTCCACGGCAGCAGTTTAAAAAGTGTAGTCCGTATAAAGTCAAACACCGAAGGTTGCGGACTGATGCCACTCCTACGAGGAGTGACATTAAAACTAGAAAAACGTATTGAGCGCGCGTTGTCTAGAGCCAATAACTTAGTAGAAGACAGGTAGGGCATCGCGGTCTTACCTAATATGGGTCGCACTTTGATACTAATCAACCGTCTCAAGTCTCATCATCAGACTTGTTGTCTTTGAAGTTGAAACAGCCAAAAAAAAAAAAGTCTTGATGCTTGCATCCATTTTCTTTGAACCCGTACACCTTTTTTAAAGGCACCCTCGACCCCTACGACTGAAACTGGTTTCCTACTTCGAGATAACACTGTAGAACTATGGGAAGAGATGTTAACTTCGAAATATAATGTTGTTATTTCAATCGTATAACTTGTTAGTCCTACTCCGTATTGTATTTTGTGGCAAGTCCCACCTAGAAGAATACATTAGGTAGGTTTTCTTTCCTAAACGCTATAAACCCGCTTGAAGTCACTAAATATCTTTCTTTGTCTTTCTTTAACTACTGCATTGCTTCAGTATTATTGCAGGTCACTTAGGTACGCGCGTCGCTATATTAGTAAGACGCTTGCACACACATGTATATATACATTTATGTATTTAATGTCTTTACACGGTAAGCTTGTAGGCGCCACTGTCTGTAATGATTGGCTTCTATCTTGTAATCAGGATACCTAACTGATAAGGTGGACCAGCACGTCCTACGTATTTAAATAGAAAAAACTGTACGAAGTACGGAGTACATACCGGTAGCTAAAACTACGTTAGACAAAGCAACTTCTTTGATAAGTATACATCCAAGTGCTTAACTCCGACATCAGTTGCGCAGTATCCATCGCTGGCCCTTAAAAAAAACTCTAAAAAATGGGGGACTTCGTAGGAGCTGATTGTCGCAGATGGCAGTTGAGAAGTTTTCGTCTGTCCAGATAACAGCGCTGACCGCAATTTCTCGGGTGTTCCTGAGATTCAGAAACAACCCAATCAGGGCCTTGATTGGCTGCAGCTTTATGAGCATTAGTTCGGGTGACTAATTTACTTCACCCACGTGCGATTGCGAATGCAATCCACTTTAAAAAATATTCTTTTGAGTACCCCTCATCGCAATTCATTTCCTCCCTTTTCATCTTCCTCTTCGCTCATCTCACCTTCTGTGCACTCTTTGTAAGTCTAGTCACTTCTTGGCCGATTCTAGGTTCAATTGCTGATAACATACTTTCGTTGAAGTCTTTGCATGACGTATCTGCACTTATCGGGACTTGCTACAATCATAGATCGTTCGTTTTCCGACGCATCCCCGCCTCTCTAAAAATGTCTTCTGTCAACGGTACTTCTAGCCTGCCGGCATGGCAGACACACAAGTCTGGCACGTTTCTTTTCACTGTAAGACTCATTCCATGGATCAATTCTTCAAGCCCAGAAATTGTAGTACGTGTTGGACAATTTGTTCTGACTTTAAATGCCGTTAGTCCGAATCAGTTGGTGAAGGTCACCCTGATAAGATTGCCGACCAGGTCTCGGATGCCGTTCTTGATGCTTGTCTGAAAGACGACCCTCTGTCTAAGGTAGCCTGCGAGACAGCCACCAAGACGGGTATGGTCATGGTCTTCGGTGAGATCACCACCAAGACTCGACTTGACTACCAAAAGGTCGTCCGTGACGCTATCAAGGACATCGGCTATGATGATTCTGCAAAGGGATTTGACTACAAGACTCTCAACCTTCTTGTTGCTATTGAGGAACAATCTCCCGATATTGCTCAGGGTCTCCACTATGAGAAGGCTCTGGAGGAGCTCGGTGCTGGTGACCAGGGTATCATGTTCGGCTATGCTACCGATGAGACCCCTGAGCTCTTCCCCCTCACTCTGCTGTTAGCTCACCGCCTCAATGCTGCAATGTCCGCTGCTCGCCGTGACGGCACTCTACCGTGGTTGCGCCCCGACACAAAAACCCAGGTGACCGTTGAATACAAGCATGACAATGGTGCCGTCGTCCCCCAAAGAGTCCACACGGTTGTCGTATCAGCCCAGCATAGTGAGCATATCACTACGGAGAAGCTGCGCTCTGAGATCAAAGAAAAGATCATCAAGAAGGTCATTCCAGCTCAGTACCTGGACGACGAGACGATCTACCATGTATGTTTGGCGATTTAAACTAGCATCTCCGATTTACTAACGCTCACCCTAGATCCAACCCTCCGGCCTGTTCATCATTGGAGGCCCCCAAGGTGATGCTGGCCTGACTGGCCGAAAGATCATCGTAGATACTTACGGTGGTTGGGGTGCTCATGGTGGTGGCGCTTTTTCTGGAAAGGATTTCTCTAAGGTTGACCGGTCAGCTGCCTACCTTGGTCGCTGGATTGCAAAATCACTGGTTGCTGCAGGCTTGGCCCGTCGTGCGCTAGTTCAGCTTTCGTACGCCATCGGTGTAGCTGAGCCGCTTTCGTTGTTTGTCGAGACATATGGCACGTCCGAGAAGACGTCAGACGAGCTTGTCGAGATCATTCGTAACAACTTCGACATGCGCCCCGGTGTTATTGTCAAGGAACTGGACCTGGCAAAGCCCATTTACTTCCAGACGGCCAAGAATGGTCACTTCGGCACTAACCAGAGCTTCAGCTGGGAGAAGCCGAAGACTCTCAAGTTTTAATCGCCGGGATCCGATGCATGGTGGGGCTAAACACAGCACACACCTCAGCTGGGGGACTTGTAAGAAAGAATCAACTTCTTTTTTACATCTTCCTCCGTTACTTCAAAGAGTCTGACTAGTTTGTATTGCCTTTGTTTTTGTTTGTTTTTTCTTTGCAAAAACAGGAGGCACTTGTAATGCTCATGACCATGGGTGAAATGACGATAGCACAGGCGTACGGTTTCAACATACCTTCGGTTTTCACGAGAGGAGAGGAGGAGCGGTAAACGGACCCTTTACTCGGACAATTGCTGACGAGCTCTCACCCTCGGATAGAGGAAGCATCGCAGTATTATTTTTCTTTTTATGTCATATTTAGTTGCATATTTCGCATTTATCTTATAGGTGTCATATAGCTGCCCTTGCTAGAGAACTACGGTTCGTGGCTTGTTCAACATTAGTAATTGCGGGGGGGGGGGGGGGATTCTCGTGTACTCATTGATAGGAGGCACAATGAGAAGAGGAGCATGACGTTCGTCTTTCAACAAAGACAACCATTTTCTGGGCAGGATAATAAATCACTACGAACGCAAACGCAAACGTTGTCGTTATAGGAAGTACCTCCTTGAAAACAAATGCCTCTCTTTGCATCTTGCCTGACCCAGATAATAGCTAAGTGGTCATAAGGTGTGCTTTGTTCTGTCCAGTTGATTGGTCACTGCTTGGATATACTTGTAGTACGAGTGAATTGCGCCTTGATCAACAACAACACATTTGGCATTTTTGCGCAAGCTTCAAAGTTGTATTTCCCATACACAAACGCGCTGAAGAATATGCTCCCCACCCATGTTCTCTTGGTAGTATATAAAGGAGATGACAAAAAAACAGTTGGATCAGGAAATAATAAAAACAGGAATATGAACGCAAAGTTCCCATGCACTATTACAGCATCACGGCTAGTTCGGGCCTGTCCACCTTCTCTTCTTCCAAGTCGGGGTAATAGGGAACCATCGAATCAGCAGCTCCAATATAGCAATCCGACAAGACCCTCCAGTATATCGTTCTCACCTTCCGTGCTGGATGAAAGAGGCCGGCCCAAACATAATTCAACACCAGGCCAGGTCCCACCGCCACGCGAATCGCTTCAATTGCTTCCACAATCCTATCGATTACATGCGGGCTTGTCTCAAAAAGGTTCGGGTAAAGAAGATTTAGCAGATGGACCATGGCATCCTCGCAGCCAAGACCAACGACACCCAGAGCAATGTGCTTGACAACAGAAGCTGCGGTCTGTCGGTGGACCTGATCACGGTCAATCAGCGCGTCCTCGAGCAAAGGCGTCACGGCATACACATAGTCCTTTGCCATCTCGCCGATGTACTCAAACAGAAATGAGAGCGACTTCAAAACACCATTTTGCACATTTAGCTCTGGGACACGGTACTCATTCATGAGTGCCGGGAGAACCGTGAAGGGTGCGCAAGTCTCTGCAACAATGCCAATTGCGACGGCAGTATTGACACGAGATTGGCGTTCCTGGACGCGTAAATTGTTCAGGAGTGTCGCAAGAACGTCCTGGGGTCCAATTGCCTTTGCAATGAAACCAAATGTATTGTTTGCGGCCCGGCGAATGCCCTTCTTGTGAGCCTTCAACATGTCCAACAGCTCGAAGCAGATACGCATCCACTCTCGTGCATTGACACTTTCTGGTCCGCGGTCGGCAATGCGGCCCACGAGATCAATCGTGTTCTCCTGCACTTTTTCGTGTCGGTTTCGGAGAATAGGTGTCAGTCTTGGTAGCAGATCCTTGATGGGAGGTTGCATTTGGCTAATACCGACAACGGTGACAATGGACCGAAGTGCACCCAAAATCGAACCCAAGACCTCTGGATACTCCTCGCCCAAGTATTCGTACAAAACAATGCCGAGTTTGCCCATAAGTGCATCTTCGCCACACTGCTTCATCACCATCGCTATTCGCGAGATCAGGTCCGCCGCTTGTTGCCGTACAGTTGCCGACTTGTTGTTTAGCCGCCACAGTATAGTGCTGACAATTTGTGGTAAGTAAGGCTTGCAACGGGTGCCAAGGGCGTTGACGACAGAGCCAAAACCGTTAAGCATGACAATGTCCTCTACTGATTGTTCCTGGAAAGCATGCAAAATTCCATCAACAAGCCTTTCCTCTAGGCGCTCACCAATATCAGCCGCACCAAGCGAAGAGACCAGTTTCTCGACCGTTTCCACCGTCATTTTGCGATATGCTTCGCTCTCATCCTTCAGATTGACGACGATTCTCTCCAGAATCTCGCTCACTCCAACCTTTTGGCCAATGTCAACGGTTGTTTCGACAACCTGCCGGTAGTTTCGCTTATCCAAAGCCATACGGCGCACCCAAAACCCTTTGAAGAATTCGTCCAGAACGTGTTCCTTTAGGTACCCAGCCGTGACACCTTCCGTGCTCGCGCATTGGGACACTACCTTCAGGACTACCTTCTTCATCTCTTCATCGGGGGAAGAAAACTCCCGCAGCAAAATTTCCATAATTTGGCTGGTGTAGTAGTTGGCGTATTCCTCGTCCATGAGTGGGATGATGTACCCGACGGCTTTCAGAAATCCTGCAAGCCCCTTGCCCCGCTGCTTCCGGGCACCTGTCCATAAGGGATTGAGTATGTCGTCAAAGCTCTCGATACCGTACGGGTTCGAGGCCTCGGCCAGCGCAGCAATGGCCAAGCTGGTGACAGTTCTGACCTTGGTTTGTTCGTCATTGAGGCATGGGGCAATGCAATCGACCAGTCGCTTGAGATAAGGGAGGATGGCACACCCCATGAGAATAGGGATTTGCTGCACAATCTTCACGCCTGTGTGGCGCGCTTGCCATGATTTCTTACTCCGACAAACAGCCTGGAGAAAAGGAAGAAGTGCGGGAATGCCCAAGGCAGATGCAACGACAGCAAAAGCCCTCGCCGTTGTGTTCCGCACATATTCGTCAACATGATCAATATCCGGCCTCATTGTACTGATCATGGTTGCCAAACCTGCAGCTTTGCTAAGATTAGAGATAATCTCGCTGCCCTCGACTCGAGCATAGTAATCTTGATCGATGAGAAGAGGTTCGATGACAACAAGAATTTTGTGAACGAAAGGCCGGACCATATCATCTAGTTTGTAGAGAATCCGATCGATCACCTTGACAAGCAAGTGACGCTCTTGATCTTCAAGGCTCTTTTCCATCAACAGCGGTAGAATTTGGTTGAACAACGGACCCGCACCGAAGTTTCGTGCGTTGTCGGTCAATTGACGAAGGGCCGTCTTTCGCATCGGCGGGGTTCCGTTCTTCACTTTGAGGAGCAGTCTCATGATTTTTCTCTCCTTCAGCTCCTCTACACTAAGCGTGTCCTCGTCAGCCCCATCAGACAACTTGCCAAAGTAAGTGACATCTTCTGGTTTCAGAAACTGCAAGTCCCACATGCCGGGTATTGCCTTTGCCATCGGTTGGCCAGCCATTCGTCCACTGTCGGGATCCTGCATCACAAATCCAGTTGCCGGTGCTGGCGTTTGCTGAAGTTTGTGTAATGGAGCACGAATGGGAGCGTAGCCGGGTGGAGGGTCAAGAACTTTGTAACCATCTTCTGGTCCCGGAAGCATGATGTCAAGCTCTTCGTCACTGATAGGAGCGTTACGCGACGACAAGTCATTACCGAAACCGATAGGAGCTGTAATTGCTGCTTGCAGTGATGGATGCGCAGGGGTGATGAGGCCTTGGTCTCCAATTGGCGTTGCAGATGGAGCTTGGTCCCAGCGTGATCGCTTCTTGGGCGCCTCGCTGCCGGGCTCGGATATTGCAGGAGCTTGGTCCCATCGCGATCGTTTCTTTCCTTCGGATTGTGTACGATCCTCTGATTTTGCTAGTACAGCCACATCCCACCTCTTCTTGCGCTTCCGGCTAGCAGCGCTGTCTGTTGGTTCGGTGTCTTCGTTCTCCTTGTCAAAGTATTCAAGGTTTGCTTGCTGGTCACCAGCACCCTGAGTTGTTTTCTCTTTCCTCTTGGTGTCGATGACTCGACGAATGCGTTCCTCCTCTCTCTCAATTTCCCTTCGCTCCATGACATCCTTATAGCTTTCCCCTTCTGTTGCGGCACCAGCCTGTAGATTGGCAGCAAAAGGGTCCGCCCGAGTAGGCGTGAGGACACGATCGAACCGACGTTTTTGGTATTCCGTCTCCCGATCAGATATCTTATTACCTCGCTCGCCTTTTCCTGTGAGAATATCTTCCTCTTCTACCCCGTTGCCGTGGGAAAACTCGTCGATTTGGGCACGTGTAGCTGTATACTGGCCTACAAGGCGTCTCGAGGTGTCGACTCCCTCCATCTCCTCATCGTCCGTCTCATTAGCGGGAAGGGTCCGAAGATAACCTGCAAACTTGTCGTCGCTATTGCGATCGTAAAGATCGGTGTCAAAGGCGTCATCTAGATTGGCCTTGGTTGAGTCGCCAGCGCGTTGAGAAGAATCCAATGATCGCACCCCTTTCTTCACAGCAGCAGCAGCATTTCGCTGCTGCTGCAGCCTCTGGATTTGTTCAAAATCAGAGTCCGACATTTTGATCAGCTTGGCATTGCATTGGTACAACCTTTGAGGTAAGGTAGCGAAAGTTGGCAGATTCAGTGTGTTTGTAGCGTCGCGACTCTCGAAAATTTGCCAGACAGATCGTGTAATTATCGTATCAACTATTACTAAGCAAGAATACTGCTGATCAACATTGCTCGCTAAATTGTTTTATCACGTGACTACAATCGTGATTTTTCTGACTAATGTTCAGCTTTCCTTACTTCACAGCACGTGCGAGCTTCTGGTTTTTTTCTCCATACTTTTTATTTTACTTTACATAGCATTTTGTGAAGGTTAGAGGAGGCTACGTGGCGGTCATATAACGTGATGCACTGTGAGGAGCAGGAGGCTGAATAGGGTCTAGTGTGGGCAAAAAGTGCTGTGTACGGAGTACTCCGTACTAAGGAAGAAATAGATATGACGCTCCGTATGGAGTACATCGCGACCCTTCTGGGGGTCCGTATTAATACTAGTGCCAGGCCCCGCTTTTGTGCCTTCTCACCAATCATAGGCCCGTACGGCCAAATGGGGCGGAAGGGCCACAGTGTGGCGGATTCTAATGCTTGACAGATACCTGTGCCACGCCTTACCGAAATTGGTCGCGAAAACGCGCATTACTATAGGTAGTGTTGGACAGATTTCTTTCTTCTAAAGGTCTAAATAGCTTAATAACTAAATAGTAGCTATTTAAAGTAGTATAATTATAAGTAGCTGTGAAGGTTAAAGGAGGCTATACGTAGCGGTCATATAACGTGATGCACTGTGAGGAGCAGGAGGCTGAATAGGGTCTAGTGTGGGCGAAAGAGTGTTGTGTACTAAGGAAGAAATAGATACATCGCGACCCTTCTGGGGATCCGTATTAATACTAGTGTCATGCCCCGCTTTTGTGCCTTCTGACCAATTACAGGCCCGTACGGCCAAGTGGGGCGGAAGGGCCACAGTGTGGCGGATTCCAATGCTTGACACTCCCCCTGAATACGCCACGTAGGCGCACCGCGATGCACTGAAATCATCCTCGGCAGCCCTTTCACGGCTGCCAGCCCATTAAGCGAGGCAACAGCCTCTCGAACGCTGCTTTAGGCAGCGCCTTCGTTATGATATTAGCGATCTAATCCTTAGACTTTACGTACCGTACCGTTAACAAGCTGCCTAGTACGCTTTTACGAAAGTAGTGCTACTTAACGTCGAAGTGCTTCGAACGCTCTTTGAATTTAAGCTTCTTTGTAATGCTGATCGCGGAGGTGTTGTCTACGAACATCTAGATGTTAGCTTAGAGGCCTATTTCGAGCATAAATTGCTCGATCTAGCGGGCCTGCGTTGTTGCGTAGTAGGCGGCGCTGTATTTAGCTTTATAGGTAAAGGTGCTAACGGTTAGGAGCTTCTTAGCTCTCTAAGAGACCGGCCCTCTTAAAATCCTAAAGACGAAGCTGTACGTAGAGTGACAATTAACTAGATCGTCGGCCTAGGACGTATTAACCTACCCTTTAACGCAAATGTGCCCCTTTAGAGGAGGCTTTTGACGGCGGTAGACTATCGCATAGTCCTCCTTACCTTGCAAGTAGCAAAGCGATCGCTTAGCTAACTTAGCATGCGTTTCCTTAGGTAATTTTATTACCTTTAAGTGCTAGTGTATAGTAAAAGAGATGTCTAGTCTTGTTATTATACTAGCGTAGATTAGCTTGCTATTTGTATGCTAATATTAAAAGCTATCTACTAAGTGCTTATACTTGTTAGAAGTTACTAGACTAGTAATTAAGGTTATAATAAGGTGCGATTTGTTTATACCCTTATATTTAAGGAGGTTGCGAATATACGCCGACAAGGAAAGGCTAATCTAAGTACCCCTCTTTATAGTAGTAATCTTAATCTTAACGCCTAGTAACTATTTAGGCGTTAGTGTTATTTCTATCTCTAGCAACTAACGCATACTAAGTTTAAACAAAGCAACGTTAGTTTTAGCTTCTTTATAAAGGGCATTGTTAACGTGCGTTACTACGGTTACGCCTTTACTATAATATATAGTAAGGTTTATTATAAAGAGCCTAAGCCTTGCTAATGCTATAGTTTTGCGTAGCTTCTTTTACTAGACGTAGCTAGCTTGCTTTAAGCTATATAACGCTTGTTATAGCTAAATAACGCGATTTAGCGCCTAGTTAAGCTGGCGTGCTACTTTAAGTTTTTATTTAAAGTACTGCTAAAATAGCTCTTTTTATTCTATAAAGATATTTTTGTTTAGTAGTCTATATAAGTAAGCAGCAATTACGTCGAATTAACGTAGGGTCTAGTTAAACTAGACAGCTAGTGCTATAAGCATGCGCTAAGAGTCTAATTGAGAAGTTAATGCAAAGGTTTCGTTATAGTTAAGGCCCTGCCTCTACTAAAAGCCTCTAGCTACCAGCCTTGCCTTCTTCTTTATCTCTTCTTAATTCGGTCCTTACTTTTACTATAGCACCTACCTGCTAGTAATTATCTTCCTACTTTTTAGTTAGTCTATAAACTTAAAGACGCCTTTTATAATTAAGCTGTCTATCTTCTTAAATATAGCCTTACGCCATTAATCTAACTTGCTTCCTAACAGCGCCTCTTTTATAGTTAGCTTATCTTTTTCTATATTGTGCGCACTTAGTGCGCGCTATATACGGTCTACGCTGCCTACTTCTATTAGATTGCGCGCAGCCTAAGGCAGCATGTAAGGGTATTCCACACACGCGTCCCTACGCACCGGTTCGGCAACCAGTCGCTTACCAAGCGACGGACTTAACGAACTATCTTAACACGTTGCACGGGACAAGCACAGCCACTTAGCTGTGCCACGCCCCACTGGGGTTGCGCTACACTGCATCTTCCAGCCACGTATAAATTAGCTGGCAGGCCTTCGCCTACCCGTCTCCTATAGTTCGTTAAGTTGAAGTCTTAATACAACAGTACCAACACGTTTAAAGCCTTCGTGACCACACATTGCACACCAACCCTTACACAGCACTACGCGTTTATAAATAAGAGTTAGATTTAAGATTATAACAATCTCTTAAGGTTGATTTAGGATGCTAGCTTAGTCCTATAAAGGCTCCTTAAAGTTTTCTAGATTAAAGATATTATCTAGATCTTTATCTAGATTAGGCTCCCCCTTAACGTTAAAGTTAGGTTTTAGGATAAAAACGTTATAGTCCTACGTTTTCTAATCAATCATTACCTTCTTAGTGCGGCGCTAGACTCTCTTAGGCTAGGATTTAATTAAATCTACGTCTTCTACGATTTCTTTAAATATATGCACGTCTTTTATAACGACAAGCTTACTATAAAGGATAGCTTAACACTTATATAGGTAAGTCCCTTTAAAGCCTACAAGCATAGCCTCTTTGCCTTATAGTTTAAGCTTTAAATCGCCTACCTTTTAAATAACTTGTTTAGGTTTTCGAATTATAGCTCTAGAGCTAATTATACGCAAGTAAGAGACGTTTAGTATAAAGTTTTCGTCCTTCTTTTAACCGTTATTACATCGCTACTAGACAATTAGCACTAGCCTTTTAAAGTTAGCTATATAGTTTTAAATATAGGTTGCTAACTTGCAGACTTCTAGCTAGAGTATAGGGGGGATATAACCTTAGAGATAAAGTAGTCTAGTACAAATAATAACCTCTTTAACTGCCCTCTTAGCTCCTTTGTTTTTAGCTAAGTTATATAAAGGGCTAAGGATTACCTTAATGCCTCTTAGCACGTAGTAGCGCTTAATAGCCGTAATAGCGATGTTTATACCGTTATTAAGGTAAATTCGAATAGGCTTATAGCCTAGTTTATTTACGTTTCTTTTAAGCACTACTTTAATTATAGGCAGTGCTTCTATTTTCTTTTTGTGCACTAGCACTTCGATTAAACCTATAAATTTATCCTTAATAATAGTAATATACCTTAACCTATTATAGCTAACTTGCTTAAATTAGCCTAGGTTAATATAATATACCTCTCTTAGTCTTTATATATAAATTTCGCGTCTATCTTTTAGCTTAAAGTGCTTAGCCTTTACTAGTTTATAAAGGGTACAAACTAGCTTAGTGTTTTCTATAACGTTTTCTAGCTTTACAAGCCCTTTTTCTACCTGCTTTAACGTCTCTTTAAGCGCCCTTTAAGACGAGTAACCTATCCTTTGATAAATAAGGCGTAGTTTCTAGCGCTTGCTTAAAGACTACGTATAGCTTTTAGGTTAAATTTGTTAAATTTAAGATTAGTCTTAGCATCCTAAACAAAGTCTTAGTAAAATTCCTAAGCCGCGCAATTTATCTTCTTTTAACTTTCTCTCTATATAGGAGAAGGCTTATTTTAAATTATAGCTTAGTGCTATTAATGTAATTGCCTACCTTATAAAAGCGTAGGCTAGATATAATATTTAAAGGGAAGCCTAGTACTAAGAAAACATAGTTTAAGGTTACTTTATATGCCGTACTATCTAGTCTTATTATCTAGAGCACTACTTAGCCTGCAAACTTAGTAATAATAGGGCTACTACTAGTATAAATCATAATTATAGCAGTATGCTTTATACTAGGTTTAAACTAACTAGGGTTGTTAGTAATATAAATATTACCTTCTATATTAAACAGCTAGTCGTCTATATAGCTACTATAGAAGTTATAGAAGAGAGCATAGTAAGTATAACCCTTTATTAGTTAGGGGCATAGATCTAGGCCTTTATAATTCGTTCGCGCATCTAGCGCGCAGCTATCGTTATCTATAGTAATAATACTATTATATAACTTATAGTAAGAGTCTACGTTTACTGCTTCTTGCAAGTTATCGGTGATTATAACTATACCGAAATTAAGTGCTAGCATAAACGTAAGCACCTTGTCTATAGGTTTAAACTAAACGGTAGTTATAAAGCTAACTACTTTGCTAAAGGGTTCTTTTTCTACTATATTGCTAGTTTTGCCTTTAGAGGCTTACTTAAGGCAAAGCTCTAGGTTCTTCTTCTAGCATTTAGTAATTATATGCCTAGTGCGATTATAGTGCGTGCATTTCGCGCCCTTTTAGCGTTTGCTAAGAGCCATAGATTTTAGGTTTTTAGTGCTATGACTGCTGTCTTTTTCCCTAGTTATCTTGTTTTTAGTTTTAATCTTGTTAGTACTAGTGCTGCTACTATTGCCGCTTTTAGCGTTTAGTGTAGCAAACGTTTGCTCTTTATAGCGGTTAGTAACGAAAAGCTTTACCGCTGCGTAGACTTTGTTATTAGCTATAGTAGTCTATCTACTTTGCTAAAGGTTAAGCACTTTTGCGTTTAAGGTAGGGAACTTTCTATAAATGCAGCTAATTAGATTTATAGCCTTTTGCTTGCCTATAAGCGGCTTGATATAGGTATTATAGCCGCGAATAATTTCTTTAATTCTAGTAAAGAAGTCCTTTATCTTTTCGCTATTATACTAGCGTATTGTTGTCTAAAATTTAATGCTATAATTAATAGCTAGATTAGCTTCCTATAGTTTTAAGAGCTATTTAAGCGTTTTATAAATAATCTTAATATTATTTCTTTTAGTCTGCTTAAGTAAGCCGTTATTAACCCGTAGGGTTACGGCGTATTTAATCGATTAACGGTTATTAGTAGCCATCTACCTAATAGTAGTAAAATCGTTAATGCCTAGCAAGCTAAGGCCTTTAGGTACGTTCTTCTCCCATTTATTCTAGTCTACGCCGCTAGTAAGCGTTAGCACTTACTTCGAGTAGTAGCTTACAAACAGCTTAATGCATATTAGGTTAACTTAAATTAGATTAGGCGCCGCTACACTAGCTTGTAACATAGTAAGAGATTTAAGTTTTAGTTCTAGATTGTAAAAAGATTTAGAGGTTCGTGACTGCTAATCAGGTTCTTCACCACCAGCGTCGTTTTCGTTGTTTAGAGTGTCTTCGTTAAGCTTAGCCCTGTAAATGCTATTTTCGTTAGCCACGTAAATGCTGCTTCTAATGCTTAACTTGGACTTAGCGTCTAATTCTAATTTAACGATCAAAGGTCTGCTGCTTAGTCTGCCACTAGGAGTTCTGTTCCAGCCAGGCGAGGTCATAAATATAACCTTAGTAATCTTAACAAGGTTCTTTTCGTCCGTCAAATTAGTGCCTAAAGCACTAAGTGCTTCACAAAGCGTATCGTAAAGGCTTTTTGGTTTATTTGTGTTGAGTGCGGGAATGGAGCACACTGTGCGTTTTCCGGCTAGGGTTGGCCCTGCGCGTTCTGATTGGCCAGAATAGAGAAAAGTGGGGAATAGCCCCAGTGAAATCTCTGCGCCACAGAATCAGTGTAATGTAGCTTTTTCTTCCCTAGTACAACACGCAGATCACCACCTTCATGCAGGCAGACCCATACAGTGCCTTCCCCTTCCCCTGTCATTAGCTAAGTTGTGACACCTTCTTAACTGCTCTCTTAGCTCTTTCGTTCTTAGCTAAGTTGTACAAAAGGCTAGGGATTACCCTAATGCCTCTTAGCACGCAGTAGCGCTTAATAGTTATAATAGCAATGTCTATGCCGTTGTTAAGGTAAATTCGAATAGGCTTATAGCCTAGTTTATTTGCGTTTCTTTTAAGCACCGCTTTAATTGCAAGCGGTGCTTTTGTTTTCTTTTTATACACTAGCACTTTAATTAAACCTATAAATTTATCCTTAATAATAGTAATATACCTTAACCTATTGTAGCTAACTTGCTTAAATTGGCCTAGGTTAACGTAATATACCTCTCTTAGTCTTTATGCATAAATTTCGCGTTTATCTTTTAGCTTAAAGTGCTTAGCCTTTACTAGTTCGTAAGGGGTGCAAACTAGCTTAGTGTTTTCTATAACGTTTTCTAGCTTTATAAGCCCTCCTTCCACCTGCTTTAACGTCTCTTTAAGCGCCCTCTAAGACAAGTGACCTATCCTTTAATAAATAAGGCGCAGTTTCTAGCGCTCGCTTAGAGACTGCGCATAGCTTTTAGGTTAAATTCGTTAAATTCAGGATTAGTCTTAGCATCCCAAACAAAGTCTTAGTAAAATTCCTAAGCCGCGCAATTCATCTCCTTTTAACTCTCCCCCTGCGCGGGAGGAGGCTTGTTCTAAATTAGCACAAAGAAGCCAGTCTTTTCGATGTCGAATTAGCAAAAGGCTGCCCCATCTGCGGCCACCAGCTTGGTGCCGTTAATGTAATTGCCCGCCTTATAGAAGCGCAGGCCAGACATAATGTTTAAAGGGAAGCCTAGTACCAAGAAAACGTAGTTCAAGGTCGCTCTATATGCCGTGCCGTCTAGTCCTATCATCTAGAGCACCACTTGGCCCGCAGACTTAGTGATAACAGGGCCACCACTAGTGTGAATCGTGATCGTGGCGGTGTGCTCTGTACTAGGTTCGAACCAACTAGGGTTGTTAGTGATATAAATATCACCTCCTGTGTTAAACAGCTAGTCGTCTGTGTGGCTACCATAGAAGTTGTAGAAGAGAGTATAGTAGGCATAACCCTTTGTTAGTTAGGGGCACAAATCTAGGCCTTCGCAATTCGTTCGCGCATCTGGCGCGCAGCTATCGTTATCCGTGGTAACGATGCTATTGTGTGACCCATAGCAGGGGTCCACGTTCACCGCTTCCTGCAGGTCATCGGTGATCGTGACTGCACCGAAATCGGGTGCCAGCATAAACGCGAGCACCTCGTCCGTGGGTCTGAACCGGACGGTAGTCATAAAGCTGACTGCTTTGCCAGAGGGTTCTTTCTCTAACATGTTGCTAGTTTTGCCTCCAAAGGCCTACTTAGGGCGAAGCTCTAGGTTCTTCTTCCAGCATTTAGTGATTGTATGCCCGGTGCGATCGCAGTGCGTGCATTTCGCGCCCTCTTAGCGTTTGCCAGGAGCCTTAGTTTTCGGGTTTTTGGTGCCACGACTGCCGTCTTTTTTCCCTTGGTTGTCTTGTTTTCGGTTTTAATCTTGTTAGTGCTGGTGCTGCTGCTGTTGCCGCTTTTGGCGTTTGGTGCAGCAAACGTCCGCTCCTTGCAGCGGTTGGTAACGAAAAGCTTTACCGCTGCGTAGACTTTGTTGTTGGCTATAGTGGTCCATCTGCTTCGCCAAAGGTTAAGCACTTCTGCGTTTAGGGCAGGGAACTTTCTGCAAATGCAGCTAATCAGATTTACGGCCTTTTTGCTTGCCCATAAGCAGCTCGACATAGGTATTGTAGCCGCGAATAATTTCTTCAATTCTAGTAAAGAAGTCCTTTATCTTTTCGCTATCGTACTAGACGCATTGTTGTCTAAAATTTAGTG